>NC_056566.1:2501306-2574853 GCF_013358625.1 Macadamia integrifolia
AAAAAAAAAAAAAAAAAAAAAAAAAGGAGCATGAGCTCATCTTCCCTAGATAACACCATAAGTGGTATAATTAGACGATACAAAGGCCAAAAACCCAGCACCCAGGTTGTCAAATTTTTGAGATCCATGCAAGGGATGTCTCTTTTTTCTTTCCTACAAGCCAGTTGAAAAATGGAAAGGTAATAATTGATGTAATTTTTTTGTTTTTTTTTTTAACAATTGTATTTGGTTGTTGCCCATCACAGAAATGGAGAAATTGGCTGAAGTCAATTTATTGTAACGTATTATGGCTTAGTTGGCGATTGTGCAAAATATGTGCTGTTTTTATATCATGGGCTGGGAATCACTACCTGATTGCTTAGTCAATGTGTCAGCATGGATCAACAAGGGAGGCTCACAAGAATTTACCCAATGGGCAAGGGTGGTCTTTTTGCTATCCTATGTTGGCTTAGGGGTGCATGAGCAGAAGAGAAATGGTCTTTCACTTTGCTTGGGAGGCATCCCTGCCCTTTTTTGGGGAGGAGAGAAATAAAAACAGTGAGTATTAGCATGGGGTGGGATTCCCAAGCAAAAAATCATTTCGATCACCTCTTCATATGAAAATGACTTCGTAGACTTTTGATGCATAATATCATTCATAATACCATTTTATTGCATCGCATAACCTCCCCCGCTCCCTTTTAAATCTGCAATGCCATCAGGATTAGGTTTGGTAGTCCACTCTTTTGCCATCATTCCTTGTTAAAATAAATTTATCAATAGTGCTGTTTAGTGTGTTTTCACATCGACCTTTGATAGAGAAGTGACGGAGAGATACATTTCAGGTAGGTGATATCTCTCTCTCTCTCTCTCTCTCTCTCTCTCTCTCAATTCCTCCTTTCAATCTCTCACTCAATTGACAATCAAATTCTAGAAAAAATCAGCAACTGCCTTTGAAAGTTTGAATTAATATTTTTTGGTTTCACAAGATGTTTGACCATTTTTTTGTACAATTTATACAAGAAATCTAAGTTCTATCTTATTTTCATATATCTTGGAATTATCAAATTAGGTATTCAGCCAAAATTTAGGGGAAAATCCACACCCTCCCTAGTCTCCTCCCCATATCAATCATCTCAAAGACCCCAATGGTCAAAGACACCTCTCTCTCTCTCTCTATATGTGGGCCAGGGATGGCTTAATACCTGTTTGAAACACAAAATGCCAAGCACCCATTCACGTAATTACCATAATTTAAAATCATAATAAATTAAATTATAATAATTAATTATGATTTACTAAAAAAAAGTAATAAATTCATCATCAATAACAAAACAAAACCCGATTAGCTGATCAAAGCTTCTCTCTTAAGAAAAACAAAATAGGAATAACAGGAGAGGGGTCAAAAAAAAAAACCTCTCTCTCTCTCTCTCTAGTTTTCTGTTTCTCCATGGGAGAGAAAGAAGGACCCAGTTGGACTTTTTCGTCGATTCTCCATTTCTGAACTGAAAATCGACCAAAAAACTCCAAATGCCGGATTCAGAAGGAACCGACAAGCCCAACTGGAGAAAGGCCAAGAAGAGATCTCAATCTCTATTGCAATATTTGTCGATCTGTTACTCTCGAACTATTGGATCTGATGGTGATTTTTGTGGGATTTCCCGACCATTTCCTAAGCTGGGTTCCTTCTTTTAGGTTTGTCCTTGCCCTGACGACGACGAGGAGGCATAGACGACGATGCAGCTTCATTTCTCCCCTAGCATGAAAAGCATCACGATCTCGAGCAGCAATGGGTTTCTTGACTTAATGAAGATCAAGGTCGCAGCTCCCCACGTCTCTTATCGTACCCTTTTCCATACGATCCTCATCCTTGCCTTTCTGCTGCCTTTCGTCTTCATTCTCACCGCCGTCGTCACCCTCGAAGGTGTCAACAAGTGCTCATCCCTCGGTATATTCCCCTGATTTATTAGTTATGATTCCATCTTTATTTTTTTATTTTTTGATTTCATACTTTATCTCTATTTCTGATGGATGTAAATTGTCTGAGAGAGATATCTATCGATCCATAATTTGCATTATTTCTTTTCACCACCATTGGGTTGGTCGTTGGTACTTGTTTGTTTTTTGCCTTTGAGGTCTGTAGCTGTTTTGGTCGTTGGACAATCACAAAGAGACAACAAGGACCATTGCGGGTATTTTTGGATTCCATTGGATTGAATTGAATTAGAATTCTATGACTTCTGATTTTTGGTTGTGTTACCTTTCCTTTTCACAACCCCTTTTCGTTCTATCTGGTAAATTCGTTTTGATTGGTTGTATTTGAATTTGAGTCCTTTCAGCTGTAACATATTGTTTAGAGGTATGAAAAATACATTCCCTTCTCATATGGTCTTGAAATCCCTCATTCTTTGTGGTTGTTTGATGCCCGATTGTTTGAAATTTGGATTTAAGTTTATATGAATGGGTCTTTAACGGTTCAGCGGATTCTCCCACCCCCCACCACACCCCCCCCCCCCTCCCCCCCAAAAAAAAAAATTCTCAGTAGTAATTGGCTGTAGTCGTTTCCAATTATATTTTTCTTTTTTCAAGTTTCCCTTTTTCTTTTAGTTTTCTGGCTGAGATTGATTCGAGTCTCAGTTCCTATGGTATTGAATGTCTTCTTGTTCCATATTTCAATACATGTTGGATTAGGTACAAACTGTTTGATTTAGTAGGTTTAAAATGTTGTTTTCCATTTGGGCATCTAAGATAGACTGTTCCCCAGTTTTGCCTATTTGATTTTTTCCCCTCTTTAATTTTCCCTGGAATTTGATCTATTGAATCAAGATATTAATTTGAGATTTTGTACCGAGAGCTCCACACTTGGTTTTAGCATGGAAGTGGAGGATCAAAAGCTGCATTGGAGCCGGTTCTGCCTTGTTCGAGTCCTCTGGAACTTGTGTTTTACCATAACTTGGGTGGCTTAATTTTTGTACCCTTAGGACCATGGTATCACCTCTAATCCCCAATCAGTTGGCTAAGTTTTTCAACCTTGGACATTTCATTTTCTTGGACCTCTATTTATTATTTTGAACTGTGATTATTATTATTATTATTATTATTATTATTAATCTTCTCTTGTTTGCTGAATACCAGTCATTTATCAGTATTCTCCTGCATTTGTTTTCCTTTCTTTTATTGGATTGTAATCTCTATTGTATTTGAGTGTCATTAGTTACTTTGAAAAGATTTGCTTTGGTGGAGTTTCTTGTACCATAAATCATTTTGATGCCTCTGGAAAAACTTGAGTTCACCTTAAAGGATGTCTGTCTACGTCTAGAGCCTTTTTGATGATATCATTCAGTGACTTACTTAACTGGTTCCATTATGCTATATCACCCTTTAATTTTCTAATTATGTGCTTCAGATTGTTTGGGAAGACGATTGGGACCAAGGCTTCTTGGTAGGGCTGATGATTCAACGGTAAATAACTGCTTCTCATAATGGTTATTTGATTAGTGATCAGTTCATATCCAGTAATTTGATGAAGTGATTTTTCTTCTCTTTTTGGTGAAAAAACTTATTCATATTTTTATTTTAATATATATCCTTGGATGGTGATATGCAGAAGTTAGTAAAAAGTTTATATAAGATCCTCAACCAGGTCAACACTGAGCAGATCCCAGCTGACATGAAGTTGCCGGAATCGTTCAGTCAACTTGTTTCTGAAACGAAGAAAAACAATTATGATGCTAAGACTTTCGCTATGAAGCTAAAGGCAATGGTATGTTGTCAATTTTTAACCTGAAAGAGCCCATGCCAATCATATAGTTATAAAACTAGCCTGAAAGGTAGTCTTTTTCTTTCTTTCGTATGTTGTTGAAACCTTGTCAATATTCGGTAGGATTGGAAGGAGAAACTTCATTCTTAATAGCTATGCATGAGCACGATAGAATGTCTTTTCAATATGGCTCTGCAGCTCTCATGAGACCCAAACATCTTGTTTTGAGAACTAACAAGGGAAAGAAGAATAAGGTGAATAAAGATGGGAGATGAAGAATCTCTCTCTCTCTCTCTCTCTCTCTCAGGGCATTGGAATATGATTCTTATAGATGTCTGCTTGAAGTTTTGTATTTCCAATTGTTTCTCAAGGGCATCATCTTCTATTTTTCATGTAGTTTTTCCTAAATTATATTTTATTGATGCAATTTGGTAGAGTATTAGAAATGTGGCTTTGAAGTTACTTTTGCATATTTTCTATAGGGTAACAAGAGCTCCTTGTAAAAACCGAAAGAACCAGTGAATTGGTCTGGCTTGCATTGATTTGTACTGGTGACTATCTTTTACCTTGATAACTGTGATTTTGGTCTGCACTAATATGGCTCAGTAACAGCTGGTTTACTTTTGGATGTTGAAGTTATTAGGATAGCCTGCAGATGCACATAAATTGCACGGAGTGAGCCTGATTAACCATCCAGTCCATGGATTAGAACCAATGCTTTCTGGGAAGCTGTGTGTTGGTTTTGACATATGTTATTATGTTCGTTAGTATAGCAATTCATGACACAAGAATATAAGGAATCTACAAGGAAGATTAGAAATATTTTTTCTTATTTCTTACTAAATCGCAAGGAAATGGTAGGTTGTTACCCCACATCGGTTCAGATCCATGCATATGGAAATCGATGTATTAGTACCGAAGCAGTATGCTGCTGTGTGAATTTAGAGCTGTCTTCCATCTCGCATCTGTTGATGACTTATCCTTCTGGGCATACGCATAAGCGGGAACCTTCACTTCTGTCAAGAATTTTGAAGATGATGAATATATATACATATATGCATATATATTAGATTTTATTTAGTTAAATTTTCCTAGGTGCTTCCAAGTCTCCACGGGTGACTTGGAGTGCCTTTCGTTTCTATTGCTACTGATTCAGGACATGGAAACACTCTTTATAAAAAGCAAATCCGCTACTGCTTACAGCGCCTTGCTACGATTGTAATGTAACTGACAGCTTGCTTTGCTCCAGTGCCAAAGGCTTGCAACTTCAGTAGAGTAGGGCCATTTCCCTTAAGGGTTTTCGATAGGGATTGACCATAGTGGGGTTTACAAAATATTCATGGGCAGAGGGGCAGTGGAGGCAGACCTTATATGACTCTTTCACAGGTGAGAGTGCCTTATGATCAGCTCAGCTGTTTCTTCTTTGGTAGTAGATCTACTAGGGCATGGAAGGACTTGCATGCTTGTTCTAGCACGAGCCTTACTTGTGGAGGGTCTCATCCCTTTCTATTTGGGTATTACTGCATAAGTGGTGGAACTAGATTAGTGATGCTTTCTCTTTGCTCCAAGGAGAAGCAAGGAGGTTCAATTTATTGGTCCACCCTTCATCTCTTCTATTTCTACCATAATTTCTTTTATTACTCTTTTCTGTTCTGTTTCTTGCCTTCTCTATAATAAACCCTTAAAAGTAAATATTTAAATGAGCAAATCCTTACACTGTGTATGGACTTGTGTTTTTGCTCCACCTCCCCACCCCCCTAAAAAAAAAATTTTACGATGTACAAAAAATATGGATTTTTAAAAGCATGGCACAACATTAATAATTACCGGTATTCTGTTCCTATTTGGATGTGTAACCATGCTGAGACATATGGTCCAGAATATGCCAAGTGGCATCTTAGGAGGCACTACAATAAAGGGAAAATTCCAATCCATGGTAGCCACATGATCTAGCATGCAAGTAATATAGGCAGTCTCCTTTTTCTCTTACAGGTTTGTGCTTATCTCACTTTTGGAACCCATGGTTTATTAGAACTTGTATTATTGATGAATATATACCTTTATACCCAAACTATTCCTGTACTAATTTTGCAATATGAAAATCTTTATACCCAAACTATTCCTGTACTAATTTTGCAATATGAAAATCTTTATACCCAAACTATTCCTGTACTAATTTTGCAAGATGAAAATTGTTCACTGTGGTATCTGAACCTGCCCTTTTAATTACGTAACCACTTTCTGAACTGAAATCTTGTCTCTGCAACCGAAACATCTAATCCTCCTTGCACACTCTTATAGCCTGACCCAGCTGGCAGTTGCTCAGTCTCTTTGACAGTGACATTTAATCCTAGCGCACTATAGATATTCAGTTTCACACTCAATAAACCTAGCTTTGCATCATATATATATATATCTAATCATGAGGCATGAGGCATGAGGCATGAGGCCTTATTTATTTCTCTAAGTCACATCTTAGTCATAATCAAACTCAAAACAAGATTGTTAACTGTAGGAATCATCCTTTTACATTGTAATACTTATTTAGTTCACCTTTTTCTGACAATTTTGTGCACTCTATTCTTAAACAGATGCATTCTATTCCTGGACCCTTAATGCCCAAGGCTAAAAAATTTCCCACAATTATTTGCATGATCAGTGCTTCTCTTGCATTTTTTAGCCCAGTTAGATGTGGAAATTTAATATTTGCTCACCCTCCTGTGTCTGTTTATATCAATCTAATGCAGCTCTGTTCATAAATTTGATTATAAAGGAGTTCAGGGTTTGTTGATAAAATTCGTTATAAATAAGTTCAGACATTTTTCAACTTGGCTTGAATATCATGTTTTTACCCTGATATTCATTTCAGTAAGGTGGCCAGAAATTTGGCATAAGTATTCATGGGGTTTTTTTGTTTATATGCCGAACCACCACTGGTGAAATCGGTTCGATCATGACCCAAATATATCTTGTATTGGTATTACACGGTTCCTCTTTTAATGGTCCTCATCTGTGAACAATATTAGTATCTCCTTACATTCCCTGAATAACATGGGTCTGTTGTGTGATTGCTGGTTTCCTTTTTTTAATAAATATCATTATCTTTGGATTGGACTGGAACAGCTTATATAATGAGTTAATCAATGGGAAAGACTGATCTATATAATTTTTTTGTATCATTGTGGCTTACATATTCTGAAGCTCGCGTCCTCCATCCTATGGTTCTTAAAAGCTTTTTGAACTTGGTTCTCCACCGCTCAATTTTTTTTTTAATTAATTTTCGTACTTTTGTGCATGTGTATGCATATAGATATATTGATAGATCAAGAAGTTAGGTGTTCAAATAAAAATGCTTCTTCCTCCTAACATTACCTTTGTTATTTTTATGACATTTTCCTTTCTGAAGAAAGTTCATCTATGCAGATGGAGAAATTCGACAGGGAGATTAGGGAATCCAAGTTTGCAGAGCTCATGAACAAACATTTTGCAGCAACCTCCATTCCAAAGGGCCTCCATTGTCTCTCCTTGCGTTTGACTGATGAGTACTCCTCCAATGCCCATGCACGGAAACAGTTGCCTTCTCCAGAATTACTCCCTTTGCTTTCTGACAATTCTTACTACCACTTTGTCCTAGCGACTGACAATATCCTTGCAGCTTCTGTTGTAGTCACTTCCACTGTCAAAACCTCTCTAAAACCTGAGAAGATTGTCTTCCATGTTATCACTGACAAGAAGACGTATGCGGGTATGCACTCATGGTTTGCACTTAACCCTCTTCCCCCAGCAATTGTTGAGGTGAGAGGTGTTCACCAATTTGACTGGTTAACAAGAGAAAATGTACCTGTGCTTGAAGCTATTGAGAACCAACATGGTATCAGAAACTACTACCATGGAAATCATGTTGCTGGGGCCAACCTTAGTGAGACTACTCCTCGATCATTTGCTTCCAAATTGCAGGCCAGAAGCCCAAAATACATTTTATTACTCAACCATATCCGCATATACCTCCCAGAGGTAATTGCTTATTCTGTGAGCCTTTTTTATTTCATTATGGAGACTTGAAACCTATGAAGTGTGAATGTAGAAAATTTATATCTTTTAAGTGACATAGAAGAGGTGAAAACTCAAAAGAAAAATTAGGATGAAAAAATGGCACCAAGAAGAATAAAAATTAAATGTGAAGAAGAGTATAGGCATAGAAGCTTGGGTGGGCTGAGAGATTTTAATGGAAGGAAAGGAATGATGGTACCTCTCTCTCTTCTCCCCCACAATTTTTGGAGGGGTGGTTGTTGGGTTCCTTGCATAGTATTTGACTGTTGATCTTCTTGGTTCCTGTCCCAAATACATGCAGACGTTTGTACAATATTGAGATTAGAGTGTTATAGGCTCATAGTTTTCCTGTCATTTTTTGTTGTTTAGATATGAGTGCTTCTTGAGCATTCTACTGATCATTTTTTGGTCTATTGTGAACAGCTGTTTCCAAACCTTCGTAAGGTGGTCTTTCTAGATGATGATGTGGTAATTCAGCGTGATCTGTCAGCGTTGTGGGAGAGTGACCTCAATGGCAAGGTTAATGGGGCAGTAGAAACCTGCAAAGGTGAAGATGAGTGGGTGATGTCTAAGCATTTCAAGAACTACTTCAATTTTTCTCATCCTTTAATTGCAGAGAGTTTAGATCCTGATGAATGTGCATGGGCATACGGTATGAACATTTTTGATTTACGTGCATGGAGGATGACAAATATCAGAGATAAATATCATTCTTGGTTGAAGGAGGTAAATTTCAAATGCCTGTAAACTATTGCACATAAACTTTTCACTTTTTGAAGGCTAGGGTTGGGAGGATGGGGTTCAGGAGGAAGAGTTTTTAAGGAACAGCTAAGCATGATCAAATTGATAAAACTAGACATTTACCTTGCCAATTTGGATTGGTCATGAGGTGTTCCTTTGAAATCTATTGGAATTCCCTACTTATAAATTTCCCATCTTTGTCCTTGCTGTTAATCATCTAGTGCTGGGATCCTAAGACCCTAATCCATTGTTTGTGTGCAATGGGCTGGCACATTTGATAGGATAATATCCTTTATTTTCTCAAGAAATAACCAGGTTTCATCTATTAATGTATCTTGGTCAGTTAAGTGATGGACCTCAGTCCTTGCACTTGGCTCACACCGTGGCCAACCTTGACCCATTAGCTGAGTTTGTAGTTTACATGGTATTGTTGGGTTTTTTGTTCAAGACCTTCTTAGGTTCAATTATTGGGATGATATGATTAAATAGTTTCTGTTTCTTAAAACAGTGGAATTGCTTTTTGGTGCAGAATCTGAATTCAAACTTGACCCTGTGGAAGCTTGGCACACTACCTCCTGCTCTAATTGCATTCAAAGGCCATGTTCACCCAATTGACCCCTCCTGGCACATGCTTGGTTTGGGTTACCAGAATAAGACCAACATCGAGAGTGTGAAGATGGCAGCAGTGATTCACTACAACGGCCAGTCTAAGCCATGGCTAGAGATTGGCTTTGAGCATCTCCGGCCTTTTTGGAGCAAGTACGTTAATTACTCTAATGACTTTGTGAGGAACTGCCATATCTTGGAGCCATAGGTGAGATGGACGAGTGGCAAACAGAAAGTGAGAGATGGGACAGAGATTTAACTGGGGATGGGTTCCCGTAAGTTTTGCAGTGGGATATTTCGATGTCATCCATCTGAGGAAAACAAGAAATTTGACCATATGGATAATGCTGTCTGATTCAGATACTCTGCCATCCCTCCCACCTTTGCAGAAGAGGACCTGCATTACTTGTGGGCACAAGAGACATTCTTTCATTCTGTAATATAGCAATCAATGCTTTATTTTTTTGGCAGGAAGGGGGTAGTTTTCCTTTTCCCTGACCTTCCAAGGGGTATCTAGCATTATCTTGTCTATTAGCTGGGTGTTGGGAAGGAGCAAGGGTATTCATACTCATGGCCAGACCTGCTGACTTGGATGCCTGAGCAATCATGCAGATCGATGCAATAAACTGCTTTGGACAGGTTCTTTTGTAAGCCAACACCCAAGATATCCTCTTATTTTTGGGGTAGTTTCCTGTTCCCGTCCCTTTTTTACTTTTCTTTCTTGATTGGGTCTTAACCCCATTTTTGTTCTTTTGTATTCATTATGGTGATTATAGGTAGTGGGTAATGGAGATTGTTGTGTTTTGGGTCCCATTTCATTGGGGGAACTTTTTTTAGGCTATTTTTTACGAACAATTCATGAGAATATTGAAATTGTGCAGATAATTCTTTTTTGGCATCTCTCTTTCTTTCTCCTTCATCTTCTTCTTATGGGTTGTGGTCCACTTGAGAACTGTCTTCATAGAAGACCCTTTTATGTGTGAATGTGTCAGCTGGCTTGCGAAAGCCGGCTTGAGTGGTTTTGATCTTTGATTGCCCATTAGCTGAGTCAGATGCTCAATTGGCAAGACTACTGGTGGAACCCATGTGATGAAGCTCTAAAGGCTTGGAAACATGTTTTGAGGAGTCAATTTGGGAATGATTTCAATCAATGATACACACACACAGCACACAAAGCAGGTTGAGGAATGTATACAATGCCAAGAAAGATGGCATAATCTTGTCTACCATGTAAAAGAGTCAACACTACCCATGCATGAAGCACCTTGTATTGCCTACAACAACAAACATTTTTTGCATTGCTGCTTTTTATCAAATAAGAATGTGGGATCGTTGGCATGGCGAATCAAATCCATGGAGGGTTCTGCAGGAGCACATGATCAGCCTAGGAAATCGAGGCAGTTGCCATAGCATCAGCTCTAAAAGATGCAAAGCAGCAGCTCCTGGACATGTATGGTAAAAAATGAAGATAATGGATCTTGATCTCGGTCTCTCTATGATATTCTACTGGACATGAAAGTAGCTGCAGAAAACTTGTATGTATTATAATCTATATGGGGCCCACATGGTCATGTAAGAGAGAGAGAGAAAACATGGAGAAGGCAATGGTACAATGGCGTTGTGGGACCCGCAGCGGCATGTGAGGCGATGGATTAGGGTTATGTTGCCCATTGGTTTAGGTTAGATCATCTCAAAATAATTGACAATAATTCAAGGCTAATTTCAGAGGAATATGCCTGAAGGCGATGGATTGGTGCTTGGGTGTACTCTATGTTATAAGTCATGATTCATGAAGCAAAGTAGAAGAAGTAGATAACTATATTATTCTTGTGATCAAGAAGAGTTGTTGATTACAATATTTAAAAAAATAAAAATAAAAATAAAAAGGGGAAAAAAAAGGGAGAAGTTAATGTTTGTTGAAGGTGCCAAGCCAACCTAAGTGCTAAGATAGTGACCATTTTGAACTTTTAAACAAGAAGAAGCACTTGCTTATGTAATTTGCTAAATTGCAACTTCAAGAAAGTAGAAAACCCAAGTCATTGGCTATTTGCCAGGTTTTTTCTATATTCTCTATATGCTTAATCTATTGAAAACAATTAAATTTTCTTATTAAATTATATCAAAACACCACTTGATTAGAAAGTAATCATTCTAATTACTTGAACAAACACTTTTCGGGACTTGATATTCTTTAATGATTTCTTAACCCAACTACTAATAGTTTTTTTTTTTTCCTTTTGGCTGTATTATTCTATAATCTGCGAAAAAAATTCTCTGAGCTGCCAGGCATACCCTTTCTATCTTTCTTTCCCTCATGTGAATCACCTCACTATCCTTCTCTATACAAAATCATTCCTTCACACTTCATTGTTCTATGATGCAAAACCCCCTGTTACCTGGAGAAGCCTCACAATTTCACAAGGTAAATCTCCCCTGTCAGCAAATCCAATTCAATGATGGGAGACCTGATTAGGTATCTTTTCTCCCATAAAAGACGCTATGGATCATGCCTTAAAACATAGTTTGGGTATAATCTCATCTCATGTATGTGGAAGCACCATCAGCACCTTCAAATAGGTTGAATGGCATCTTGGTGGGCCACCCAAGTCAATTCATTCAGATTCTTGATTAGTGGAGAGGATGGTGTGTACCTAATAACAGGGCCTTTTGCTTGATTTACCAAGTATAGATAGTGTCTCAACCACATCAGAAAAACAGGGGTGGTAGTGTCTCAACTCTCTATATATTTGTAAATCCAGACAAGATCGATCATAGATAGTTTGTAAGAATTCAGAGAAGTGGTAGGGGTTGAGTAGGATCTGACATCATTCTAGATTGTGCAAGTTAGCCAAAAGGGAGAAGAGCATGGGAGAATTTTCCATAAGAAGCAAGTAGGAACTGTTCCATAGTCACAGGAGATTAGAAGGGAAAGGGCTGGGATGGATTCATTGACCATAGATTTCGATGACTTTGAAAACCCCGATATCGCCTCGTCTCTGGGGATTTTATTCATCTTTTCTGACTCCAATAAAAGCGTCGTCTTCTTCTGCTTAGATTTCTGAACCAGAATTAAAAAAACTCAGAAAGAATAAATTAAACGGGGATCAGTTTCAGACGCCAAGTAAGACAACCCATCGACGTTTTCATTCTCTGTTTTTGTTTTTTTATTTGATTTACGATATACCCAGTTGAGGATTTTGCTACGTCTTCAGTTTCTCTTTAAGACCCAGTCGAGGATTTTGCTAGGTCTTCAATTTCTGTTGGTTCCCAGTTGGGGATTTGGGTTTCTCCTTGCTCCGTCAAAGTGTTTTAGTGCTTGTATATAGCTTTTTTTTCTGTTCTTTCATTTATTTATTTTATTTTGTAGAGGACTCAAATCAAGATTCTGCTGGTGTTATTCAAATTTTCAATTTTTTTTCGTGTATTTCCGAGTTAAGATTTTATTATCGCTTCTTCTTACTCTAAACTTGTAAGCCACCTCAAGGTTCATTGTTTATATTCTTTTTCTTTTTTCAGAATAGGAAATAACCAATTGAGGTCTCTGGGTAATTGTCTTCTGATATATTTGTGAAGAGTGAAGATAAAATTCAGACGTCTCAGCGGGATCTGAACTTTCAGAAGAACCCAAAATTGGGTTTGCCTATTGATTTATTATTTTCAAGACCCAAGGGAAGATCGTGAAGATCGTGGGTGCTTTTTCTTCACAAGAGCTTTGAGATCTCCGGAGATGTCTGGGGCACAGGATCGATTAGAGATCAAGTTCCGGTTGACGGATGGGTCAGATATCGGTCCCAAGAGTTTCCCTGCTGCCACCAGTATCGCCACCCTCAAGGAAACCATCATTGCTCAATGGCCAAAAGGTCGGTTTTTATTGTTTCTCTGTTTATTTGGCTGGTATAATGGATTTGTTTCATCCCTACTTGAAAGGATATTTTTGTGTTTCATGATCATGAAACACAAGATTTCCCCGAAAAGGGGTATAACTTCAGATTAAATCAGAATCTATATTATGATGAAATCATGTTATACGTAAATGTATTTCTTCTATTTCATAGCAAGTTAGGCTTACTGGTTTTTGATTAATTGGTATTCAAAGAAATCAAGGAATATGTTAGATGGATTGAATTATAGCAGCTAGATGAAGATGTTTGTATATCTTTAAACAAATCCCTGATCCTAACTCTTTATCATGAAAAGAGGGTTTTTTTCCGAAAACCTTTGTGGGTCGATTCCCTTCCTCTGAACGTTAACTGATTTCCTTGTTAGAGAGCTTAGTGCTCTGCCCACATCTTGAAGTCTATCAATGGCCTTCTCTGCATTTAAGAGGGAGGCTATCGAATTGAGTCGGCCAAGAGAGTGTCCATCTAGGGATTGAATTTGAATTACCCTTTTTATTTTTGGGTTTTGGACCCCTTGGAATTGAGCTACAATGTGTTTTTGGTTTCTGTTCAAAGTTATTCTAGGAATCAGTACAAAGTCAAAGAATAGCAGCCCACAGAGGCAATTGAGGCTTTCTTGCCACTCCAATTGTGGTGGTCTTAGATTCCTTCATAATTGTTCCCAACCAGGTGGTCCTCTAGATGCTTCTAAGGAATTGGTGTAGATGGTCCTAAGATTCTTATGCATCACGATCCATGAAGTGGTTGTTCCGGTGACAAAAGGTAACTCTACTGTCCTCATTAGTTGGGTGAGGAAATGATGTGAAAATGGGTTTCAGTAACTATGGAGTAATATTTAATTTCCTATTGGATGGATAAAAGAACAGAATCCATTTGAGTTGTTCGTTGATCTCACAACTTCTAAATAAGATGAGAGTAGTGAAGAACCTCAGTTACTGAATCAGGAACTACCTATAGATGAAGATACACCAGTCTCAGCAATTCAAACCATAGTTGCATTGGTACCCCTTTTCAGCCTTTGGTCCAGTTTCAATTTTATCAGTCCTCGGGTTTGGTACTGTATCATTTCTGAGGCATTTCCCTGAACTGGTACCAATAGCAGTCTTAAACTAAATTCATTAAGGGTAAATGCTGAATCCCTCTGGTGGGTTTGGTCTTTTATATTAACCGATTTAGTGTTCCTACTGAAAAAGTAGAAAGGAACTTAGTTTCTTTGTTGGTAAAATCCTATATATTTTTGGACTTTGGAGTAGAGTTTTGGATTCTAAACACTTCTTTCATTTTACAGTATTCATTTATGACCAATTCACAATCTTTCAAAATATAACCAAAGTCAAGAAACATATCCTTTTTTTTTTCCCTCTTTAATGGTATTTTATACTTTTGGGCTTTCAGTTAAATATCTTATTAAATTAAATAGAAGAAAGGCATGCACCAAAGAGTAAGGAGTCCTTGTAAAACTATGCGTAAGCTGGTATCAGCTGATCCCGTACAAGAAATACTACCTTATTTTTGCAGGTTCCACCATAGAATTCAGAACCCTAGTAAACGAGTTTGGAGCTTTGGGGTGCCACTTCTAATAAAGGACCTAATGAGTAACAATACATTTCTATATTGTCCATATTTCTGTATCAAGTATCAACATATTTCCTAATTCATTATTGAATATCCCAACTGCATTCATATATACTTCCAATGATGAACCAGGTAGCTTACCAAATAAATTGCCCCCGAAACTCGATTTAAGTGGTTGTACCAGTACCTGCACCATTATCTGTACCAGTAACACTACCACTACCAGTTTGTGGTAATTATGGTTAAATTACCCTGCTTTTAATATTTATTTTTCCATTTCTGTTTTCTGTTGCTAGCGTTGCTTTGTAATACTTTGTAATATTTTTGAATTACCAATTTTTTCCTGTCTTTGAGCTTTTGAATTCATTAGTTTTTTAAGCGTCGTACAGTTCACTTAGATTTCTAATGGGTATCTTTTTGGCCAGAGAAAGAAAATGGTCCAAGGACAGTGAAAGATGTCAAGATAATTAGTGCTGGAAGGATTTTGGAGAACAACAAAACATTAGGAGAATGCAGGAGCCCCTTATGTGATATTCCTGGGGGAGTTACAACCATGCATGTTGTTGTTCAACCACCTTCCTCAGAAAAAGGTACATGCATATTTTTAGAAGACCTGATACTTATCTGGAAAAGAACATATTATGCTCCGTCACCCCTTGCTTTATAGAAGCCTATTGATTTCATTGACCATACTATTCAGGAACTGGGCTTCAAGGAAAACATGCGAAAGCAAAGCTGACTGAGCATTTATATCAATCAATGAATAGATTGTGTTCCCTTATCTTGGCTGCATAAGATTTGTCCCAGAGCATCTAATATTCCATCATTTTTAAATGCTTTGTTTATGTTTGTATTACTAAGCTTGCTTGTTTATAATTGACAGAAAAGAAATCAGACCAATTGAAGCAGAACAAGTGTGTCTGTGCTATTCTATAATTTGCACATTTGATTGAAAAGGTAGAGTACCTCCCCACCCCCACCACCCCACCCACCCCCACCCCCCCCCCCCAAAAAAAAAAAAAAAACTCTTTGGATCTCCTGCAACTCTTTAATACTAATTAATATTCCTGATTTCCTTTAAAGGATAGAGTAATGAAGCTGGTATTGGATTGAAATTGTGGAACACAAGGTTGGCGGTTGGTGGGAATGCACATCTCGTCGTGGATCTAATTCTTAAACAGGTCTATGGCTTCTTGACGAGGCTATTGCTTTTTTGTGCAAGTGCAATATTTGTCGATTATTAAAGCCCATTAGACAACTATTTATGTAATGATATGCTAGGTTGTCTATCAAAAAAAAAAAATTAAATTAAATTTATTTCCTATAGTTGTAAAACCTGCTTTAAATATAAAGGTCTAAAAACAGATAAATGAATGGGAATTTTGCACCAGTGGGACATTCTCCATTGGCAATATTATCTTGGCCAATGTAGAAAAATGTGAGAGATTGAAATTACAAGTGAATCACAAAACTGTTAAAACTTACAATTTCAGTTGTTCATGATACGTGCTCAGACATGGTATGTGAAGATTTCATTTTTCTGTTGGTGAACCTTGAATCTCAAACATAATGCTATAGCATTTTTACTAAAGTGATAGAAGCCAGATTATTCCATTGCCCTACCGATCATCTCTCCCCCACCCCCCTTGAGTTGTTGTTGCCATCTTAGAACCTTGCAGTTGTGAACAAGTTGGATGTGGAAGCCAGAGAAATAGCAAGCAGAGGGAATCAGCATTTGCCCCAGAATTCAGTCCTAGCTACTCAGACAGCTGTTATACTCTGTGAGTTTGGGTTCATGGTTGATGAGAAAGGTTGAAGTGTTAACAATGTAGAAGACCAAGGAGAATCAAGTTTCTGAGGACTTTATGAACTGTTAGTGATTGATAGGTTCTCATTGGACCTTGTTTCTTATGGGATAATCCACTGAACTGGATTATGTCATCCAAATTACAGAGCATCAATGAATTTGATATCTTACTTGGATCTGAAATGTGGAAATATAGTAGCACTAGTACTTGGTAAACATGGCTTATGAGATTGGTGATAACAGTGTAGAGTAGTTGATGTGTTACTGATGAACTGTCACTTGTGATGAAGCAAATGCATGATGCATGATTGAGAAAGAAGAATCTGTTGGTTCATACAAGGCTTTACTCTGGTTCTAGTGATGAACTCCTGGAGTGTACTTTGACTTTTCGGCTATTTCCAGCACTTGGATGGATGATTTGATCATTTAGACCCTTAGATTGGTTACATTGGTATGGTCTTCTCTATTACAAGGAGGGGTATTTCATTGAATTAGACTATGAAATTTGATGTGTGGCTAATTTAGACCAGATCTTCTCTATCAACAGTCATAATGGACACATCCTCTGTCCACATAATAGACCCTTGTTACGACTATAATTTGCCCAATTTAAAGCATCTCCATGGCACATTGAACCAACTCAAGCCAATCGGAGAAGACGATGGCACTCTGAAGTCTCCTTTGCTGAATAACGATTGAGGCTTCCATTATTCCTTTGAATTCTGCTTCCAGTGCTAAAGAACAATGTCCTGCTCCCTTCCCACTGGCCACAGCTGCTATGGTCTCTTTTGCATAAAATGGAACCATTAAATTAAGCTGCTTGCCCAACCTGATTTAGATTAAGAAAAAACAGAGAGATGATGCCGCAAAAGCTTCTGTTCTAATACCAAGGTACAAGAGAACAGTTTATGCTAAACCTATACTAATACTAATATGGATTGGTCATATCAGGCCGATACAGGGCGTTAAGCGAAATTATATTGAATCAGCATCCGTATTGGCCATTCAAAAAAAAAAAAAAAAAAAGAAAAAGAAAAATGGTTGTTATTAATGTCACCTTGGTAAAACTATCACTGAGATGGACAAAATGAGAACGCTAACCAATAGTAGGTGAGGTTGTGGCACAATGATTAAGTAACATTATTGCAACATGTTGGTCATAGGTTAAGCCAAGTATCATATCAACTTTATGATGCATAGTATTCTATCATACAAGAAGATACATAATATACTACTCAAAAAAATAAAAAAAAAACAAAGTAAGCGTTTCAAAATGTAGAAGGAAAAATGAACAATATTGATGGTATACTCAGGTCACCCTAGTTTACCAAGAAAGTAAAATTGCCAACTAACTCGACTTTTTAAGGATCCAATCCAAATCATGCAAAAGTTTTTCATCACCCACAATGAAAAGATGATATTTTCTCGACATTGATTTGACATTTTGATTGAACTCTTGAAGTAGTGATTCTCACTCCCTATCATCAATGATTCAAAATATATTTTCTTCACAAAACATAAGGTTGGATCTCATGGGTTAAGAGATTCTCTCATCCGAAAACCCATTTCAAATTATAATTCATGCTATATATAGAAGTTACATAATTTATAGAAATCATGTGTAACAATAATTGGAAAAAGTTGATCCTCTCTGAAAACCGATCTGATTTCCAAAATTTTAAACGGATTCCAATATTACAAATTTAATTGGCAGTAGTGAGATCCATAAGGATATGAACTGTTCCACTTCCACCAATTAAGATTCTCAAAATCCAAACTTTATCTGTTTCAAGTTCAGGTGGATCGGGCAAGTAGACAACCAGTGTGATCCGAAAAAACTGGTGGTCTATGGACCGCCCTTGATTAAAGGAAAAGCACAAAAAGACGCGGTTGGGTCGAGCTGAGTCACAGTGCCCGACTATAATCTAACCAAATTGGAAGTTTATTAGACCAGTTATGACCATAACAAGAGACCTTTCTCAGTCTTCTCCCTCTCTAGCCTCCACTTGTCCACCTACAGAGCCTTAGCTAAGAAATCCATTGGGATTTAATCTTTCCTTAATTAGAGTTTGTTAGACTTAAATCTCTTCATTTTTTTCCTCTATATAAATCCTTTTTTTCCCTTTTGATTTCAATTAGTCTAATTGTAGCAGTTTCTCTAATAGCTATGGGGATGAGTTTCAGACTTTTTCTCTTCTCTCTTCTTCTTTCTCAGTTATCTATTATCTGTTTAGCTCATCAACATGGTCATGGCCACCATAGACATGGACATGGACATGGCCATGGTCAGCAAGTACATGTTGCAGATGGCCATGGCCTTGAAGAACAAGTTACAGTGACAGTGGGAGGTGTTACTTCAATTGCAGAAACTGAAGACAACTTCGTCTGTGCAACTTTGGATTGGTGGCCTTCCTTCAAGTGCAACTATGGCCAATGTCCATGGGGAATGGCTGGTATCCTTAATCTGGTTAGTTCTCTATCTCTCTCTCTCTCTCTCTCTCTCTCTCTCTCTCTCTCTCTCTCTCTCTCTCTCTCTCTCTCTCTCTCTCTCTCTCTGTGTGTGATAATATTTGGTTAAATAAATACAATCTCAACTGTTTTTCTGATTCATGGTACATAATACTTGGTGGGTTTTTTCATCTTTGCAGGATTTAAATAACAAAATTCTCAAAAATGCTATCAAAGGTAATGTAATCCATCCCACATTAGTCATATGGAGGTTGAAAAGTATATTTGATGTGGATTCATATTTGGGTTCCTTCACCTTGTAAGTCGATTTATGGGGTTGAGTTCTCTCAAGTTCTGTATCAATGATATTTGAGCAACCGATCCTCTTTAGCCCTAAGATCTGATCCGAAGTGAGCACAATCCCATATTAGTCATATATTTGGGGGCTGATTCCGTTTATGCGGTTGAGTTCTCCCAAGATCCCCCGTATCATTTGGTTTTTGAAAAATTACATAAATCAAAATCCTATATCATTTAGTTTATTGATCCAAGGTGATTGCCATTAAAATTTCAGCTTTCAATCCTTTGAGGATCAGAGTTGGAGGGTCAATGCAAGATCAGATCTTGTACAAGGTAGGAAACTTTTCAAAGTGTCCCCATGTCAAGAATGACACCAATGGCTTGTTTGGATTCTCCAAAGGTTGCCTCACCATGGAGAGATGGGATCAGCTCAATAACCTTTTCACCCAGACAGGGTAAACATTCCAAACCTTCCTTTTTCTTTTCTCTAGGACTCCATTGCAGAATTAGTTTTGCTAAGAAATAATGAAACATGATTCATTGATATACAGATCCAAAATAACTTTTGGGTTGAATGCACTCTTTGGAAGAAGAAAGCTAACTGCTGATGGTCTCTATGGAGGCAACTGGAACCCTAGCAATGCTCGCGATTTGATCAAGCACACCATCTCCAAGGGATACAATGTTGATTCATGGGAGTTAGGTAATTAATCCAACATCTCTTTTACTTCAAAATTTGCAGGTAAGAATGTTCAAATCACTCTGTCCTATGCCTTCTAAAACAACATTCATTGCTTACAACACAGGAAACGAGCTTAGCGCAGGAGGAGTAGCTGCAAGAGTAAATGCTGATCAATATGGAAGAGACATGATCATCCTTAGAAATCTCGTCGACGAATTATACAAGAATGCAACTACAAAGCCAAGGATAATGGGACCAGGAGGATTCTATGATGGAACATGGTTCAAAACCTTACTTCAGGTTTCAGGTCCTAATGTGGTTGATGTAGTAACTCACCATATCTACAATCTTGGTCCAGGTAGCTTCCTATCTCTTTCAACTTTTTCTGTCTCATGAAACTACAATCACATATCTTTCTATAGTCATATCTGCTTTATCAATGCTCACACAGTTCATTATTACAGGTAAAGATTTAAATCTGATCTACAAAATCCAAGACCCATTTTTTCTTAATCAAGTAGCTCAGACATACAAAGACATTAAGCAAACTACCCAGAGTTTTGGTCCCTGGGCATCTGTTTGGGTTGGGGAGTCAGGTGGAGCATACAACAGTGGGGGCAAATATGTGTCCCATACCTTTGTTAACAGCTTCTGGTGAGGATTGGTCTTCTTCTTCTGTTAAAATCCTATCAAGAAGATATACTGTAATACTTTAAGCTGATAATGGCATTTGTCTATGACAGGTACTTAGATCAGCTTGGTATGACATCGACCTTCAACCACAAGGCTTTCTGCAGACAAACCTTGATCGGTGGCAACTACGGTCTCCTTAATACCACAACTTTCATCCCCAACCCAGATTATTATGGGTATGTGCATTAGTTAATCAATCATCAGAGATAAATCATTAAGGAAATTCCTTGTCTCAGCCCTTTTCTTCTGATCATTTTTATCCTTTTTTTTCTCTCTACCAGTGCTCTTCTTTGGCACCGATTAATGGGACCAAAGGTTCTCTCAACAAACCACATTGGCTCTCCATACTTGCGTGCATACTCCCATTGTTCAAGGACAAAGGTAAATCATCTTCATGTTTACAAACAAAAATGAAACTAAAACCATGAAGAAGTTGCAAAACTGAGCTTATTTTTTGTGCTTGTTGCAGGGAATTGCTATACTTCTAATCAATATGTCAAATTCTACCAGCTTCAGTGTCTCAGTGGCTAATGACCTAAACTTGCATCCTGAATCAGAAAGCAAGTCTGTTGAAAAGTCTTACAGAGAAGAGTACCATTTGACCCCTAAAGATGGTAATATCCAGAGTGATGTGTTACTACTGAATGGGTCTCCCTTGGTGCTCAGTAAATCCTTGGATATTCCACCACTAAATCCTATTAAGGTTGATGCTTCAGCTCCTATCAAGATTGTTGCTGATTCGATCGTCTTTGCAACTCTGCCAGACTTCCAGGCTCCTGCCTGTGTCAAGAATTGAAGAGTAACGCCGCGTGGTGTTATGGGTGCACCCACCCAATTTTACCATTGTGATTTCCTTCTCTTTTCTTTTCCATTTTTCCCCTTCTTATTTTGGTGTGTGTGTACAAGAAATACTCTCATTAAATTTAATGGTCAGTTTGCTCTTTGTTATCATACTTGTAATCTCCAGTCCACAATGTTCATTAAAATTGGAATCAAATCTCATCTCATGTGGAGTCAATTATGCCTCAAACAACATATCAAATATAATTTCTCATTCGCTAGAAACACACTGAATACATGTTGAAATTTTAGTTTACTTCTCCTCCTTTTTTGGTAATAAATTACTTCGAAAAATAAGCAACAAGTACAGTGGTAATTTAAGGTCAGGTCAAAATATTACAGGGTATAAAGGAAAAGAAAAGATTCACCATAAAATAGCTTATTTTCTTCAGAAGAACTAGCTTCTGAAACCACTGGCTATATAGATAACTCATCTTAATACAATGACCATGAAACTGCATTCTCTCTATTGTTTTATTTATTTATTATTTTTTTTTGGGGGGGGGGGCAGGGTTTGGGTGTGGGGGGGGGGGGGGGGTTGGAGGAAAATTTGATATTAATTAGGGTAGGCTTATTTTGGCCCAGTTCTCTTACCTAAGGGTGTGTTCTGAAATGGAGATGCAGAATGGCTTGTGAATCTTCAAGTGGTAGCTGAGTTCCCCTCATTTACAAGCTTGAGCCTCAAAGTTGGGGAAGGCTACAAAGGCAATGGATAAAGGAGCCAAGGATATAGGAGACTTCACATTAACAAGAACAGGATCTAGAGATGGGATGTCACCAGCCTCGTTAAGCTTTAATGGAGTCCCATTTAACACCATAGTCTGACTCTGGAGATATCCATCCTTCGGTGTCAAATGGTACTCCTCTCTCAATTCTTCCTCATCTGATGCTTTCCTTCCAACCCACGAAACCGTTCTCTTAATACCATGCATGAAAGAATTGTTCTTGTGAATAGTGTTCTCTCCTATGTTCAGGTTGATGTTCATACTATTTTGAACAGTGATTCTAAACTCAGTCTGGTTGCTAAGATTGATCAGAAGTAGAATTATGCCTCCCTGTAACATGAAAATGAGAACAGTTATATACTCGTAAGATTGGTAAGAAATAATTCTTCTCAGAATGCTAAAGAGTTGTGATCCCTTCATGGTACTCCATATAGACTTGGGTTGCTAACTGTATGATCAGCAGAAAACCTTAGGCTTGTGATCCCTTCATTGAACTCCATATGGACATGGGTTGCCAACTGGTTAATAGAAAACCTTAGTTTGTCATCACTTCTTCACATTGATATGTTCAACTTTCTAATCAGGGTACACTTCACAATGTGCTAGAGCACAAAATTTTATTATCAATAGGTGATGATAACCATTCCAATATGTTGCACTAAAAAAAAGTGTTCATATATCTCAGACTCTCATATTGAAATGTAACAAACTGCTGTTGCCTAAAGCCCTCTTTTGTTTTCAAGTGAAAGTTAAGTGTAGTAAAATAAGAACAAAAGAAAAAATGAAATTTTTGCAATCATTATAAAAAATAATTGATAACTACCTCAGCAACATACTAAATCTAGAACCTAAATTTTACCATGTCACTTAAATTTTCCATGATATTTTGAATGAAGAAAAAGCAAATATTACTTGCCATATTTGGTATGTTTTTGAGTTAGTTACACAATTTTTCTTAGAAATGATTGCAAAACTCCTTATTTGATTTTTATCCAAATTTTACTTCTCTTCACTCCCTTCCTAACCAAATGGGGCCCAAGTGACTCAGGTTTCTTGTGACATTTGCCCCATTTTTGAACAACCATGGAAAATCAAGAATGATAAAATTATGAGCCTTACTCTTCCTTTCAAACAGTGAGCATAAGCACGTAAAAACGGTGATCTCTCACCATCAACAGCAAGGACACCTTTTCCCATAAGCCGATGCCATAGAAGTGCACTATTCACAAGTCATGCAAAAGAGAGTTAAAAAGAAAAACAAGTGCAAAATTTCAAATTTAGGGATCTCAGCAAGGATATACATCTGCAATAATCTAATGTGAATGTGCTTGCCTATAGTAATCAGGGTTTGGCTCAAAAGTGGCGGTGTTGAGGAGACCATAGTTCCCGCCAATCAAAGACTGTCTACAGTATGCCTTGGTATTGTGCCTTGAAGACATTCCAAGCTGATCCAAGTACCTGAATTCCATAACTAAATCTGTTAGCTAAATTTAAAGAAAAAATTTCTTCTTCTGAAAGAAAATGTTAGAAAGTGACCAAATGTGAAAAGAAAAATAAATGAGAGAATCAAGCTTACCAAAAGCTGTTTATAAATGTGTCAGACACTAGACGCCCACCACTGTTGTAGGCCCCACCAGCTTCACCAACCCATGCAGAAGCCCATGGACCATGCGTTCGAATGGTATCTTCAAGATTGCGAAAAGTTTGTGATATTTGACTTAGATAATGGGGATCCAATATCTTATTAACAAGATTGTGATCATCACCTGAAAAGAGAGAGTGATCACATACGGTACTAGCAAGTGGCAAGCTACAGTAAACAATACAACGAGTTATATAACAGAGAAACTACACATTTCAAAAACTTTACATGATTGACCTTTCCCTAGGTTCTCAACTGTCATCCATATAGGCGGGCCTATGCTGTGAACCAAATGAACAATAAAAACAGTTGATACAAGGCTTAAACCAGTTAATAAGCCACAATCAATAAACCAGAATCCATCACCATTGATGGGTCAGACCAAGTACATACAGCACTAGAAAGCACTATGAGAATGCGATCATCAAGATTCCATGAAAAGCCATTAAAAGGTCGTAGAATGTGAAACCTTAAACCTGAAACCATAAATTTAAGCCTAAACCATGAAAACTACAAAACTTGAATTTCAAATTATGAACATATGGCCAGTTGAACCCCACTTTGAAAATCCCATGAACAATCAGCAGCTGGCTGAACCCACTTTGATAATGAAATCTATGCTATACATAGGAGCTCTTCCTAAATGCAGATCTCTTGTATTTATTTGTGGTTGTTTTTTACTCAATATTTAAATAAAAAATTCATGCTATTATATTGATTGTACATAAATATAAGAAAAAAACTTATACCTCACCCACCTGGACCTAGATTGTATATATGGTGCGTTACAACATTGACCACATCTGACCCGGAAACTTGAAGAAACTTGGTATACCACTGTTGATTATAGAACCCTCCTGGGGCTATAATCAATGGCTTTTGATGGGACTTCCCATATAACTCATTGATGAGAGCCTCAAGGTTGATTAAGTCTTTCCCATATTGTTGAGCACCAACACTTGCACCAACCCCATTTCCACTCAACTCATTTCCTGGTAGAGGAAAAGAACGTGATAAGGTTAAGAGAAATATGATATTATGAAAATGGAGAAGTGTTTATTTATTAAAAAAAAAAAAAAATGTAATACCGAATTCCCATGAATCGATTGGGTATCCCTTGGAAATGGTGTACTTGATAAAATCACGAGCATTGCTGGAGTCCCAAGCACCAACCCAAGCACTAGTTCGGGTTTGGTGTCTCCCATATAGTGCATTGAGACCAAATGTTACTAATGCTCTGCAACCAAAGATTCCAAACCCAAACCAATTAAACCACTAGTTCAAGTTACAGTCAGTTCCAGGTGCATAGAAGTTTACGATTCTCCCCATTTCCTTTGAAATAAAAGGATGAAATCTTGGGAAATTTTCAGTAACCTTTTAAATAACTTGAAGAGCTCTGAATGGACAAGAATTACCTCATACATCTGTGATTAATTAATGCTGACTTTTACTGAAAATATATAAGAATAAAAACACCATTGTTCATGTCATAATACACATTATTTTGCAGAAAAAAAGATATACCCAAAACAGAGATGGTGGGCAAAGATTTCATGAAACAATAAACAGGGATTCCTGGAAGAGAAATGATTGAGTAGACCAGGGATACGCAGCCTATAACCCTATTTGGAAATATCATTGGAATCTTCCCCACTGCAAAGCCTCTAGCTTATTGTTTTAATTGATAAATACAAAGCCTCTAGCTATTTCATCAAATCAAAAGGTTCCATCCCATTGGATTTGTCTAAGGATCAGCAACCCTGGCTATAAATTAATGCTTCTTCTTCTAAGGCCTACTACTGCCACAGAAGTTGCAAATGGGGGATGTTTCTCATTTGGAGTGAAGACAAACTGGAACACTTTAAATCCATCAAAATTCAATGAAAAAACTCAGATGATCCGAGACATTCAAACATACTTTTTCAAAATTTCTGTTGGGTGTGGAGCAATAAAATGGATTTTTCATTTCCAATCAAAAAGCTAAAATAGTAAAAAGGATAATTACTTCATACAGCCATCATAAACAAATCCATAATTTCCAATTTTATATAAACATGAGTTAGCATGCAGCTTACATACATAAGGAGAGAGTTGCCTACAGAAGAACTTCTATTTCAAATATTAAAAAATAAATAAAACTTACCCTGTCTTATTAAATAAGAGGTTGAGCTCATCCCACCTAGCCATAGGTAAACAACCCATGGAAAATCCAAACAGTTCACCTGCCCTCTTCCTAATTGGAAGGCATGAAGAATTCAAATTTCCAACATCATACACAATTCGGTCTTGCAAAGTTCCTCCAATTCTTATTCGGAGTGGGTTGAAAGCTATACACCACGAGCCAGAATCAGAAGGTAAATGTTCAGAGTATTAGTATGTCATAAGACCATTCTTTTAGATGACTCAAAACTCAAATGGTAAAGACCACAAACCTTGGATAGCCTTAGCAAGCAAAGGGTGAGTCAAGTCCTAAGAAGATTGAAACAAGTATTTCATTTCTGCTCAGTAAATAAATTATAATGGCTGGTTTCGATTAATTAACAAAAATGAAATTTCAAAAAAAAATAAAGAAACGTGATTAATCCTCACCAGATTCAGAACAGAGGATTTGCCCCATGGGCATTGTTGATAGTTACACTTCTCTGGAGGCCACCAATCCACAGTAGCACAGATGAAATTGTTGCGGGTCTCAGCAATTCTTGTGGCCCCCTTAACTACAATTATTGCATCTGCAAGATCTTGAGCTAAAACCCCATGGACAGAGGACAGTATGAGAAAAAGGAGGAAATGGTAACCCATTTTGAGATGCATACAATGGTTTCAGCACCAATGCTACTTCATCAATTTAAACTGCTCAAAGAAGGAAATCAAACATCAACCATCCGTAGTTAAATGAGACTGAAAAAAAAAAAAAAAAATCAGTTTGCCTTCTATCACTTGTTATTGATGATCATGACTTTTTTTTTTTTATACCACCCAAAAAAAATTAATAATAATCACATAAATCGAGTAAGCATAAACTGAAGACAAACAATTTACAAATAACTCAAATGAACAAGAAACCAATTTTTTCTAACCCCAACCCCCCCAAAAAAATTCCCATTTTAGCTAATAAATTTCCGTTTATGACCCAACAAAAAAAAAAAAAAAACCATATTAACCGAAGAAATTGGGTCCTCAAAAAAACAAGAAACCCATTTTAACCGAAGAAATTGGGTCCTCAAATCTAAGGTTTAGGAAAACTTTGACACGTTTCTCCACCTGAGAACAGATCTAGTCAGCGAGACCAAGGAAAAAGCACGGCGAATATTAAAACTTTCATTTTAAGAATAACCAGAACGAAACGGATAAGAATAACAACTTCAATTTCAACTTTCAAGATTGAAAGTAATCGAGACGATAGATCGCCTCTGCTTTCCACATTTTGACTTCTAACAGATCTATGAGATTAGAACAAACCAAAGCTAAAGCTAAAGCTAAAGCCAAAGCCAAAGTCAGACATTTCTGATGAGTAACCCAACTGAAACCAGCGTCAATAGACTGCAATTCAACAGTAATGGCGTTGACAGAACTCACTCACTCGTGAATCTGCATTGACTGCTCCGGGATGAAGTAATTCACAGAAAAAGATTTATTTTCCTCTATATTTGCACTCTACCCTTTACTTTACAGCCATCAAAGAATTCCCTTCCTCTATTATAAGAAACCCATGTCGAGAATTTGTAGGCGTTGTCGGCCCTAAAATCTAGACGAGAATAAAGCGAGATCTTTGCTTACCCTTTAGTGGTTTTTGGCTCAAGAGAAGACAGAAGAGAATCTTAAATCTACGTATGTAGCCTTACAAAAGAAGCTAAAACACAGGCATGTGAATCTGTGAAGCTAAGCTTAAAAGAAGGCATCGTTTATCTATTAAACAGAAGTTTATCTTCAACAGGAAGGACATCAAATCGTAAATGGTATACCTAACGGTCATACGCCATCCCCCACCATACTTCTTTCGTCGGACAGCTCATCTTCTAATGATTGCCGGAAAAAGAATGCCCATAATATATTGAGAAAAAAAAAAAAGTTGGCAGTTGGTAAATATAAATAGAGATAGAGTTAGAGGTAGAGGTGTAAGTTTATCACTCACTATCCGAACCCGTCGTAATCCGTCTTGAGTTTGAATTCTATTTAATCCGATTATGAGGGTCAATTTGGCCCAATCTGACCCAACCCTATGTGGGGTTAGGCTGGGCCTGAGTTGAGGCATAGAAAATCCAGCCCGACCCTAACCCATCCTGAATTTAACTCTGATTATTATTGTACTTTGTAAAATGCAAGTGTCTTTCCTAGCTAAGAGAGTTTTTTGTGTAACAAGAATATGATGAAGAACAATATAACTAAAAGAGAGAGCACAAAGCCAAAGGAAAAACCTATATTTGAAGAACAACAAATCTTGTTTCTCTCTTAGATTGGAATTTGCATTCGTTTTTGAGTTCTCTATTGTAGCAAATAGAATTATCGAAATTTATAATTGAAAACATTAAGGTTTTTTTTTTTTTTTTTTTTTCATTTAACATTGCACATGTTGATAGGAAACAACTCTATCCATCTAATATTTTGGGTTGGGCTTGGCCCACATGGATTTCTATTGTGGCCAAGATTTAATTCAGTCCATAATGTCATTACACCTAGTTGTATGAATGAAAAAAGTAACTAAAAAAATACAAGTAAGTTTTCCTAAGCTTTTAAAAAACCGACAAGAGAACTTCATTAGTAGAAGGGACCCTTTCTCTTTAGACTATTAGCACCAGCCAACACTATGAGGAATTTAGGGGGCGGAGGGTCAGTTACGATCAATGTTTTTCAAAGTTTAAGGGTAACGGAGTGGTTTGAAGAATTGAAATTGGAATTAAAATCATAATTGAATCGAACTTATCGGAATGTGATTCCACTAAGAAGACTAGCTAGGGTCAACCGACCCAACCCGACCCAACCCTGAGCCCTGTAGGGTTGGGCCTGAGCATGAACTCGGTAGAGTTGGGTTAGGGTTGGGTTGAGTTTTGGGACTTAGGGTTGAGTTAGGGTTTTGAGAAACCCAGCCCAACCCGGCCCTGTTTCACCCATAGCTAACCCATAATTTTTTGTTTTTAACCCATTGGTAAAACTCCCATATTAGAGAGACTTTGATCTTTTATTTTTTTTTTATTTATTGTTTTTTTTTTTTTAAATTAGGTATCAAAATATTGAGAGAGCAAACCTAAGTATCGCCTTGGTGAATACAAACTTTCAATTTATCATTTGCATGGAATTATTATATAATTGTAATATAAATTGTTAGAAAATTGTTATGCTGAGTCATGTCACTTGACATTATTCTTAAGACCGTAGATGCCACCCATGGTGCAATTGGGAATAATGCAAATCGGCCTTTAAGATAAAATAGTCCAATGATTCCCTCAGTAATCGTGCATTCCACTATTAAACCCCTTTGAATGCTATGGGGTTGTACTTAGACTAAAAACAAAACACTCACAAAATGGATATGTAAAATCCAACAAAACGTAAGAGAAACAAAATTAAGAATACATAAATAACTCAAAGGACTTGTTCCGTGTCTTGCAAATGCTAAATCTCCTCTCTATGTAGAAGACAAATGAGATGAGGGGTAAAAGAAATAAATTAAAAGAACTTTAAACTAAGGAATAAATGAAACTTAGGGATTTTAGAAGAGAAAGCTACGTAATATCTTATAGCAACTAAAGATATTAATAAGCCATATAAGAGAGACTTGAAGAGTTTTTTGAAACTAAATAAATAAGCAAATGACAAGAGTTATGAAACTCTCTTTCTAATTAAAACTTATTCTAAATTTTCATTTGTTTTAAATACTTGTTTTAAAATCAACATTTCTTTTTAATGAGCAAAATAATGGATTTAAATCCTATGTGGTGAGTGGCAATGAATATTCAATGGTTGAGAATTTCGGCATGTGCTTCAGGCGTTGGATCCTTACTGCTATCTCATTGTAAATGATTTTTATTTGGAAAACACTACTCACTTGTATGGCAATTATATCAGTGCATAAACCAATGAAAGATCATGCAAAGACATCTTCAACTCATGGGGGCTGGGTAGTGCATTCTTTTCATGCTCACATGTGTCTATATATAGACAAATGCAAGTGGGTATCTTCGGAACTTACACCAATCCCCTGCTTGATAGCCACCATTGCATTACAAACGTAGCCCCAACTTATTTTCAAAAGTTTAAGATTGGCCATATTGAAAAGGTGTAAACATCATAAATTCTTTCTAAAAAAAAATTAGAAAAAATTTTATGTTAACCAAAGTTGGTGAAAATATGGTAAAACCTACCTCATTCTTTTGCCATACACACTTTTTCTTTCTATAAAATATATGTTTTCAAGTGTAATTGTGTTAGTGTGTACAAGAAGACAATGACAATTAATAATAACATTTTTAAGTGAATAACTTTTTCCTTCATTGGTGGCTGAATGATGGGATAACTTGGAATGTGGAGTCTGGATTCTCTACCCACGTGTGGTTCTCCACACATGGATAGTTACCAAAGAAATATAATCTTAATCCTGATCGACACGATTATGAATAAGGGAGATTCTATTTCATTGGTAAACTACCCATATGGAGAGGCACCCTAAATGGGTAGAGAATCTAGATTCCCAGATATATGACCCCCAGTTTTAGTAGAAAAATAAAATAGCATCTCAAGAACATCTCTTGCACAGGGTCAGCTACACAATTACCGAAAAAAAAAAAAAAAACCTACACAGGTTTTGTCCACAGTGGTCTATTAGAATTCAACCTTACTATTTGCATATCTTTCTTTATCACATACACCATAAAAGGAAGTTAATTTAATAATAATAAACATTTGCTTGTACCCTGTCTTTTGTTTTCTTATAAATAGATTCCAAAAGATTCGTCGTGGACCGGGTATGTTCATCGTGTCAGCCAATCCATGTGGGTCCCACTCATCTTGATATTTGCTGCCTTCTCTGTTCTCGCACCGTCGCTGTTACTCCCTTACGTGTATGAAATAAAGAACACTTCACGCATGCGCAGTTGGCACCACTCGCACCCAGTGAGCTTCCAGCGGCCGTCCATGTTCTTGAACTCTCCAGGCTCCATAATCCCAAGCGGCGTAGCCTTTTTTTTTTTCTTTCCTTCCTTCTCCGATCTCCAGGAACCTGCGAGAACTGTTCGAATCCTCTTTTACCTTTTCAAATTCACACGCAAAGCTCGTATCAGTTATTCGTTCTCACTTTCACAACGAAGTAGAAAAGTGGAAAAATTTCGACATTATAGCCTGAAAGATTGACTTAGTTGCTGGATTTTGTTTCGCTAATGGCAACTACATCATCGGGAGTTAACCTTAATCTCCTGCCATCATCGAAGAGTTGCAGCAGCAGAAGAGCCTTGTTTATTCAGCCTGAGTTCTCACTTAGCTTTAGTGTGAATCCTAGAACTCTAAAGACTTTGAAACCACTGAAAGATTCGAGAGTTAATGATGCATTTCTCACAAGGAAATTGGAGAGATCAGGGAGGGGTTCTCGGTCACTTAGCATTCGGTGTGAGGCTTCTAAGGATGAAAGGGTAACCAATATTGCTTTTTCGTTGGCTATCTTTATAGTTTTTAATTGTTCTGTTTTTCCTATGTTGCTGTTTGCTTGCCATATGTTTGTAGTAAGCTCTTGAATTTTTTTTTTTTTTGAAGGTGTTTTGTGGTGTTTGAGATTCATTTTGTTATTATTGGAAGGAATCTGTTCACACTTCCTAGCAATTTTGCAGTTTGGATTTGAATTAGAACACTGTTTCTGGTTTTGAGTTCTATCTTAACTTCATCAATTGAAGACGAGATTGGTCAAATTATGCAGTTTCATTTATGGGTGTATCTTAAATTGGGTAATTTCACTACGAATAGAATGTTTACAACTTATAGATGAGTTTGTTACCATAATTATGCTCCCTTGTTCATTTTATTGCGTGAAGGTGAAAGGTTATGCAGCTTTTACATGCTTTTTCAGATTTCTATTTTTCATATTCTTGTTTTTGTTTTTGCTTTTAGAACTAATGCATGATTTAGATGATTTGATGGGTTCACCTCCTCCTGATTCCCGTTTCTAATATTATGCCAGATCACTCAGCAAGATTTTACAGAGATGGCTTGGCAAGCCATTGTTTCTTCCCCAGAAAATGCAAAAGAGAACAAGCATCAGATAGTAGAGACAGAACATTTGATGAAGGCTCTATTGGAGCAGAAAAGCGGGCTTGCCCGTCGCATCTTCTCCAAGGCAGGAGTAGATAATACCCGCCTTCTGGAAGCTACTGAAAAGTTCATTCAACGGCAACCAAAGGTAACATTGGATGTTTCTGGATTCCCTGTCTTTCATAGGATACTTTTTCTTCATGCCTGTGACATACTATCGAATGGCTATGCTGGTTGTGGATTCTGAATTGCCTTGCTCATAGGGAGTTTTCATTTTTAAAGGGTTCTCTTTTTTAGTTTTAATTTTTTAAGGTGGGGTACCTGAGTTCTCTATTATGACAATTTAATCTACACTAATCGTGGCTTACCATGAACCTGGTTGGTTGGATGTTCACTCCTTCTAGTGATAGAAAAAATGGAGCATTGGTGCTAGATTCTCTAGAAAGAATGACATTGAAGAAATGGTTATATTATTAGTATCAATTGGAATATTGGATGCCACTTGTATCATTATAACGTAACTCGGTTGAGCTTTACCTGTGTCAGAAACTTCATGTAACCCAATGAGAATGCAGGAAATGGAATCTTTTCTGAATCAACGTATCCGTTGTTGAGTTTGGTAACATCAGTTATAATTTATAATGGCTGTTCTTTGGATCCCAATGATATGCTTGATCTCCCCCACCCTAGATTTTTTCTTATGATTGGAAATATCATTATTCCCTTTCTTTGGATACTTTCTTCAGTTTTTCATATTGTTAGCTGGATCGTTCTTATTTGAATAATTGTCCCTCAACTATTAGGTTTTTGGTGAATCAGCTGGTTCTATGTTAGGACGTGACTTTGAAGCTCTGATTCAGCGAGCCAAGGATTACAAGAAAGATTATGGGGATTCCTTTGTTTCGGTTGAGCATTTAGTACTTGCTTTTACACAAGATCAGCGCTTCGGGAAACAGTTATTCAAGGATTTTCAAATTTCTAAAGAGAACTTAACCTCTGCCATGCAGTCCGTTAGGGGACGCCAAACAGTAATTGACCAAGGTGACAATGGCTTCATATTTTTTTTAAATAGGCTTTCGAAATCTTCCATAGAGTTATGATGCTCAGAATGAGATTACTTCCATAATTCCATAGTAGTGAATACTCTCATAAGATTGTTGGAAAATCATTCTTCTTGCTTGCATCCCCCATGTTGCTTACTTTAGTAGGATTTATCCAGTTATAAAGGGCTTCTGGCCTACGGTATCTTCTTGGTGGAACTATCAATTAGGAGCTCACTGATGTGACCAATTTGAATGTGTTACACAAGCGGAAGAGGGATGCACATAATTCATGAGAGACTTTCTCTCATCATGATACAAGTATTTTCTCTCATCATGATACTGTAGATTTGATGTGTTAAGAATTTTTTGTGTTATGATAGTTATTTCTGTATTGAAGGGGATGATTGAGTATGTTATGCTTAACACACACAGTTATGCTTTGCTTCCTACTTGTATCTTTCTAAGGTAACTGTATGTAGTTTTTATTATTTTGCATGCATTTGGAAACTTATAAATTACATGGCACTTAGAGTTTGTTGAGTTAGATGTCTGATGAGGGGCCTGGTACAGATCCGGAGGGGAAGTATGAAACATTAGTAAAATATGGAATAGATTTGACAGCCATGGCAAAGGTGGGTAAGCTTGATCCAGTTATAGGAAGGGATGATGAGATACGAAGATGCATACAGATCCTCTCGAGGAGAACAAAGAACAATCCGGTACTAATTGGTGAGCCAGGTGTTGGAAAAACTGCAATTGTTGAAGGGTAAGTGCTTACTGTGTTTGCTATATTCCAAGTTAAGCCCCACACATATGATTCAGCTCTGTTTTGGCTTATGATCCAGGGATTTCTGTTTATAAGAAGCTTGCTGAGAAAATTCCAAGCTCATTTTTTGGCTCCCAGCCTCTTGATGATTTGAGTTGATCCAAACCCAAGAACCGTGCAATTTGTATGCTGTCCATTAAGCATTCGAATGAAATGAGCTTGAACCAAGCATAGACCCCCGGCCTGAAAATGAAAATCAGGGTTGGCTCTGGTGTTTCTTTTCTTAGTCTAGATGAGGGTTTAATTGATCACTTTCTGCATGGCTCAGGCTAATTTCTGGCGAGCTTGAGTACTGAGCAAGCTTGGTAGGCTTATTTATTCCGCACAGTGGTGAAACCTTTATTTAATGAAGGTGTTTATATCAGGTTAATCTTTTTAACAGGCTTGCCCAGCGGATAGTGCAAGGTGATGTGCCTCAAGCTTTGATGAATCGTAAGGTGTGCATTAATTAATCTGGGGAATATTTACTTCTTATGGAATTCTGCTGGTTCAATCTAAACAATGACCTCATATGCTTTCTTATTGCAGTTGTTTTCCCTTGACATGGGTGCGCTCATTGCTGGGGCAAAATTCCGGGGGGAGTTTGAGGATAGACTGAAAGCCGTACTCAAGGAAGTGACTGAATCTGAAGGGCAGATAGTTCTTTTCATTGATGAGATCCACACAGTTGTTGGGGCAGGTAATTTCACTTCTATTTTATATAAAATTTGTAAACAAAGCCTATGATCTCGGTATTTATTTCACATTCAAGTAGCAGTGCCCTCCTTTTCTTGTTTAGGTTTTCAATTGACCTTGAATTTTCTGTGAAAAATCAGAATGCAATCGATAGCTGACAATGAATAGTTGGAGACGGGGTATGGTGGTAATAAATCATGGAGGAATTAACTTTGAATTTTCTGTGAAGAATCATAATGCAATTAAAAACGGAATGAATAGTTGGACAGGGGATATGGTGGTAATAAATCATGGAGGAATTAACATGCTCCACATTTCTCTTCCAGGTGCCACAGATGGTGCCATGGATGCTAGTAACTTGTTGAAGCCTATGCTCGGTCGTGGAGAGTTGCGGTGTATTGGTGCAACAACACTGAATGAATATCGTAAATATATTGAGAAGGATCCAGCCTTGGAGCGTCGGTTCCAGCAGGTTTATGTTGATCAACCTATGGTGGAAGATACAATCTCTATACTACGTGGGCTGCGAGAAAGATATGAACTGCATCACGGAGTCAGAATTTCTGACAGTGCACTTGTTGAGGCTGCAATTCTTTCTGATCGTTACATTACTGGACGCTTTTTACCTGACAAAGGTAATCAAACTATATTGACAGGACATTTCCTCCTCTGGAAATACTTATCCCCAGGGTGACACTGGTTGATCTGCCCTTATATATAACGGGCCAAGTCTTTATTATCTTACACGAAACTTGTGAACTCCACACAGTCCAATTGTTAAATCTTTCCAATTTTAGGTATTATCTGTATTGTATTGTCAAATGAAATGCAAACAAAATAGATTATCTTGATCACCTTATAGTTGGAATGTATCAAATTCTTGGTCCCTACCTCTGATGTGATCTATACTTATCTTCTATATGGTTCTAAAGGTTTCAAGGTAATTATCATCTAGAAAGTAGAACATGATATATGGTCTAATTTTGCTTTGCTTTGTTTTTTGTTTTTTTTTTCCTGTTAAATAATATTGCTTTAGTTTTTCCAAATAAAAAAGGGTGTAACCTGTGCACGAGGCTCCTGCCACTGCGAGGTCTGGGGAGGGTCTGTACATCAACACCCCCCGCACGTGAAGGCTTGTACACACACGGCCCGGCACGTGACACATACGGCCCTGCATAATCCTGTGGCACCAAGGGGAGAATGTGTCAAGGAACCCCGTTGCACTTCCCAGGGATTGAACACTCGACTTCCTATTACAACTGCTTATCCCAAAAGCACAAGCTGTTAAGGGCGGGCAACAACAATGTAATCAACATTATTGTCACTTTCTATCAGCTTGGCCCCTTTCTCCAACTTCCATCCTCTGAAGTTGTATACTTTCCTATTATTCCTTTGAAATGTTACTTTTATTACAAATATTTTGTATGCTATATTGACCAACAAATAGACAAGTAGCTGTTATAAAATTATATTGGGAAAAATCTTTGGAAAAATCGAAGACGCCGCAGTGGCAAAATTAGACCATATATTATGGTCTTTTTTTGATCATTTACCCAAAAAAAAAAAATTTATTACGATCATTTGCAATATTATTATGGATAGGGAGCAGGGCCTGAAGTCTAATAATAAAACATCAACACCACCCCTACTTGCTTGTGATTATCTAAGGACCAAGTTCCATTGCTTTTGAGGTCACAGTTACAGTGATCATAATCAAATTGGTATGTATAAGCATTTCAGTATTTTAATAGTTTGTATTACAGCATACGTGTTAATATATCCATTTCACTTTCAGCCATTGATCTAGTTGATGAGGCAGCTGCAAAACTGAAAATGGAAATCACATCAAAACCAACTGCCCTTGATGAGATCAATCGTTCTGTATTGAAGCTGGAAATGGAGCGGCTCTCTTTCATGAATGACACAGACAAGGCTTCAAAGGATCGATTGAATCGCCTTGAAGCTGAGCTCTCTCTCTTAAAGGAAAAGCTAGCAGAGTTAACACAGCAATGGGAGCATGAGAAATCTGTCATGATGCGGATTCAATCAATTAGGGAAGAGGTATTTAAAGCTCTTCTTTTCCTTGAGGAAAGTGAGAAAATTCATCTTATGCTTGTGGGGAAGTGTATTGATAGAGCAGCTGTTTACTGATAAAAAGACATTGTAAAAGCTAATCATGAAGTTGGAAATTTGAGAAGAAAATGGAACAGACTGAAATTGAATTTTCAACATATGTGGGATTTTAAACTCCTTTGAAATGCATCCAAATCCTGACATGCCCCATGTCATTCCCTTGTTTCAGAATATGGGGCCTGATTTCTAGCTGAACAAATAAGTTCACTCAACTGATTCTTGACACCCAAATTTTTTTTTTTCCTTATACAATGTGTATATTGTTGCGATGCTTGATTATTATGAATTTAGTTGATCATCTTAATTGACTTTTTTTTATTGCAGATTGACAGGGTAAGTCTTGAGATTCAGCAGGCTGAGCGGGAGTATGATCTTAATCGTGCAGCTGAACTAAAGTATGGAACACTCAACAGTTTGCAGCATCAACTCGAAGAGGCACAGAAAGAGTTGGAAGAATATAGGAGATCTGGAAAGTCCATGCTAAGGGAAGAGGTAACAGGGGATGACATTGCGGAAATAGTCAGCAAATGGACTGGTATTCCTGTCTCAAAGCTGAAACAATCTGAGAGAGAGAAGCTTCTACATTTGGAAGAAGAGCTGCATAAACGTGTTGTTGGTCAAGACGAAGCAGTGAAGGCAGTAGCAGAGGCTATCCAACGGTCTCGAGCTGGTCTCTCAGATCCTAACCGTCCCATTGCTAGTTTAATGTTCATGGGTCCAACTGGTGTTGGCAAGACTGAACTGGCCAAGGCCCTTGCTTCACACATGTTCAGCACTGAAGAAGCACTGGTGCGGATCGACATGAGTGAGTACATGGAGAAGCATGCTGTCTCAAGATTAATTGGGGCCCCACCTGGTTACATTGGGTATGAGGAAGGTGGACAGCTCACAGAGGCAGTTCGTAGGAGGCCATATTCTGTTATTTTGTTTGATGAAATTGAAAAGGCTCATGCTGATGTGTTCAACATTTTCCTTCAGATTCTGGATGATGGGAGGGTGACCGACTCACAGGGCCGCACTGTGAGTCTCAGAAATACTGTTATTATTATGACTTCGAATGTGGGGTCACAGTACATTCTCAACACAGATGAGACATCAACGGATGCAACTTATGAAACTATAAAACAGAGGGTGATGGAAGCTGCTCGATCAATCTTTCGTCCCGAGTTCATGAACAGGGTTGATGAGTACATAGTTTTCCGGCCTCTGGACCGCGAGCAGATAACCAGTATCGTGAGACTACAGGTAAAGCACACCATGCACATGTTCTGTGTGTGACTTAGTTTCATTGAAGAATGATTGCATCCTTTGCAGGTACCTCTGCTGTAGATATACATGGTTATAATAAACCATGATAAAACTATTCAGTATCAATTGATACCTCTGTTATATAAAGGATATGCTATACAATCTTCCCTGATTCTTGCTTCTCTACTACAGTTGGAACGTGTGCAGAAAAGACTCGAGGACCGGAAGATAAAAATTCAGGTAACTGATGCAGCAGTTCAGCTCCTAGGGAGTCTTGGATATGACCCCAATTATGGTGCCAGGCCTGTCAAGAGGGTGATCCAACATTATGTTGAAACTGAACTTGCTAAGGGTATTTTGAGAGGAGAGTTCAAAGATGAAGACACAATTTTAATAGAGACAGAGGTAACAGCTTTCGCAAACGGCCAGCTCCCCCAGCAGGAACTAGTCTTTAGGAAAATAGATTCTGGTTCAGACACGCCGGCAATGGAAGATCAGAAAGCCTTCTCTCAGATTCTTTGATCATGCCTCTTTCTCACCTCAGGTCTCATGTAAAGCTTTATATCCTTTATGCAGTCAAACCCAACCTTTGTGTACCATAATAATCCAGACCTTTTGTAACTGAGAGAGTATAATTTATGGTTCTATCTTTTTGGCCATTTGCAATGTTCATAGGTTGTCGAGATGGGTAGGACGAATTGGAGATTATGCGGATAGGCACACGGTCTCAGGTTCGAGTCTTCTCAAGATTAGTTGAGGTGCTATCTATGGTGAATGAGAATCCATTCATTGAGCGAATTAGATTTGGAGTTATTATTAGTTTGGTTTGGTTTGGTTCGGTTTGACTCGATTTCGATTTTAATTACTAGATTTCTGGGGTTCAATCAAAAATGGGGAAAGGCCAAAAAGGAAATATCTAATCGTAATCATAACCGTTCAACTGTCAATCCCTCGTAAGATCACATTGGTCTCTAGGGATGCTACCCTTTTTCTTTGACTAATGATGAATAGGTAGTCGGTGGGGAAACGTTCCCCTACAAACCCGCATCAGGGTCTTCTCCAAACGTTCCAACGCGCATCGGACGGTTGGACGGACCTAACGACTCCTATGTGGGGTAGTCCGGTTGTCCTTTTCAGTCATTTTTCACCTCCCCCACCTCCCTCTCCTTCTCCCTCCTCCTCTGTTATTGTTTAAATAGTCTCCTCCGCCTGCTCCTCTCTTTTTTCTTCTTCTTCTTCTTTTTCTTCTTTTTCTTTTTCATATCGTCTTCCGCGTTAATCTTGTTTTCGGAAACCCTAGAAGGCAACTATCGACAACTTGTGAATTCTGTAATGTACATTAATTGCAACTTGTAAGGGTTATTTATTAAGCCTTTCCTCTGCATCATCATTCTTTGTCGAATTCTGAAAATTTTTGTTAGTGATTCTTGCCTTTAAAAACTTTTGAGATACAAGGTTTGATTTTGTTTTTTCCTAGCTGTCATTCGCTGGAAAAATTCTGTAGTTTTGGCTGGAATTCTTGGCTTAAGAAGGTTAATTCTTTTATTAGAGTTGCCTTTGATGTGTCTGGAATTTTTGAAGATTTTACTTCTTTTCACTTGGTTATTGTTTGAGAGGAATTCTTGGTTCATGATTGCTTTGTGATGGAGAACAATGGTGAAACCGGGGATGATCAAGGATCGGGATGGTTCGAAGTGAGAAAGGTTTTCCCCTTTTCTTCTTTTTTCCTTTAAATGATTTTATAGTTGTTATCGTCGGGCATTGTTCTTTCATTTTGATTAGACTGAGGTTGGAGCGATGGTGGTGGAACAAAACTAAAACAAAAGAAAGACTGAAGCCGACTTAAGACCAGTGTGGAATTTTGAAGTTCCAAGTGGTTCACATCAACGTAGATATGCAATGGAATTGTTTATGGCTTCATTGCCATAAATGAAACCTGTGATCGAGAGTACATGTGATATGACTGTTTGTGGTTCCCCTTCTAGCCGTTTCTTTTAACTAATCTGCATCTACCTGTCTCCTTATGATTGTTGATGTGATTGTTTGGGAAAAGTGGTTTTTCACCTGTTCTTTATACTGTAAGATTTTTTGGGCTTCGGTATATTGAATTCGTTTTTATTAGTTGAGAGTCTTGAGACCCCTCATAATTTGAAAGTGTCATCTTGATCAATCTTCCCCAGAATGTCTAAATATGAACTTTTGGACCTCTAGTATCAGACAGTCTTTATCTAATTTTTTTCTTGTTAATCCTCATAGAAAATTCAATACAATCGCTTGATTGGTTTGTAATATTTCAACCTGATGTCCTATACAATTATTATTAAGAAAGCCATGAGGTGGCCTGATCGACTCTATTCGTTTGATTGGATGCAACATCTATTTTTTATCCTAATTTAGTGTACCGAAACAAATCATGGTTGTCTTGAAACAACCTTCATAGCAAACATCAACCCATAGCTGCCAGGTTTTGGAACCTTACGTCCTAACTCGTTCATGCTTCTAGATTATAATGGGAGTCTGTTTGGAATTTCTGTAGATTTTCACTGATACATGGCAAGTTACACTATTTACACATCCACCCAGTTGGAAGTTGTCCCTTGACCGCCCACCTCTCCACAGTACTAGTTTTTTGGGCTTTCTTTTTTAAGGTTTATTTACTTTAGCATATTTATACGTGTCTGTGTGTGTGTGGTTAGTCTCATGGTCCACAATTAATTATTGGTCTTTCTGAAATTTTGTAATTTTGGAAGTATATTTTCTTTCTTTTTGAGTATTTCCATTTCTCCCATTCCTTGTTATTTTTTTTATGAGCTTCACGCGACCGTATAATTTTTCCTGAAAACAAATTAGAATTGTCCCATTTAGTATAAATATTTTATGCAAAGTATCGGCTCCTACTTAAATTATTTTGTTTTCTGTTCTTGTTGTCCAGAAGCATAGAACGGGTTCCAAGTTTTCTATACAAAATTTGGTGGGGGGATTTTCAAGCAAACCCCCTTCTAATTCTCTGCGGAGTCGGTCATTCCCAAATGAAAAAAGTGGAAATTCTCAGGCCAACAAGAAATCTCAGCCTTCCAAAGCTGGGGCTGGTTTGGCATCACATTACCAGGTCGGTCATGAAAATTCTTTTTTGGTGGCTGAAGAAGCAGAGAAAGCTGGCAAATGTGTTGCTAAACATAGAGTTGATCAAGATTTGGAGCATTCCAACTCGCCTCCCGTTAGACCCATTAGACCTGTTAGTGTTGCAGGTTTGAAGAGTGGAACCGACTGTGTTAATGAAGTCACTCAGGAGGAAAAGGTGGATATGGTGCCAAAAATCAGGTGGGGTGATTTAGAAGATGATGCTTTGGTACTGCATTGCCACAATGCTGATCGAACTAAAATAAAATTTGGTGATATTGGGGATGATACGATAGTTGTTTATAGAAAGGCTGCGAATTCCAATGATTCATTGCCATGTGTCCCTTCATGTACTGAATCTCAAGAGGAGAAAGGGGTGGTAACACCTGTATGTTCAAGTCATGCTCCTGATCAGTTGGACTTAATGGTTTCAAGGGATGAATCTGCTGAGGAGAATCATAAAGAGGTAGTAGAGATATCTTCTAATGGTATGGGTAGAGCAGATTTGGTTGAAAATTCTGAGGAGATTAACAATGATACATTTGGTCTCATTAGTAATGATTCTGCTAATGTTTTGAGGTTGAACAATCCAGCTAGTCAAAACCGTGCTGTTGAAGAGTTTCCAACCCCCACGGCTGTCCAAGGACCAAAAGATAAATCTTATGAAGGAGCTTTAGACATTTCTAAAGTACCAGTTGCAAGTGAAATTTCAAGTGGTGATCTGGGTGACCAAGTTTCACCTTCACCTCCAATCCAAACTATTAGTCCTGAAGCTCCTGGTGATGTTTTAGTAACAGCTGCTGCCGAAGACTGTAGCTCATCAGAGTGTGGTACACTAACTGAGGATTTGCCAAAGGTTGAGACAATGACTGCTTTAGAAGAAGGTGAATCAGGTGAAAGCAAAGAAAGATTTAGGGAGCGGCTTTGGTGCTTTCTCTTTGAGAATCTTAACAGAGCCATAGATGAACTTTATCTTCTTTGTGAATTGGAATGTGATTTGGAGCAGATGAAAGAGGCTATTCTTGTTCTTGAAGAAGCTGCATCTGATTTTAATGAACTAAATTCCAGAGTGGAAGGATTTGAGAGTGTAAAAAGATCTTCTCCAATGGGTTCGATGCAAGTGAACATGAAGACAGACCACCGCAGGCCACATGCTCTCTCCTGGGAGGTCAGCATACTTACAAGACTTCTTCCTTTATATCTACAAACTAGAATATTAATTCTTTTTGCTTATTAACTACCAAAAAAAAAAAAAAAAAGGAAACTTGTAGATGCCATTTCTGAATTTTTGCATTAAAAATACAGTAATTTTGATGCTATCATCATAAACATTGTTAGTTCGTTAGTTGCATGTGCACATGCATCATAAGGGGTGAAAAAGAAAGAAAGATACATTTTGAAAAATAGATTCACTACATAGGAAGGAGGTAATTGTCTAATGCCAATCATTGGTGTTTAAGTTTTTTTTTTATTTTTTTTTATTTCACTGTTTTGGTCTGAATCAAAAGTATGAGCAAAAGTCTACCACTGTTTTGTGTCCTGTTATAGACATTCATTCATGTTTTTCTCTTACTCTGTTTCATGCTCAAGATTCTTTTTCAGCTGCCAGTCATGCATCAGTGTTGAAGGTTCCCAGGTCCAGATGATTGTGGGCTGAGGGTTGTTGGTACTTCTAATAGACTAATCATTAACGAGATAGTTTGTACTCGAATATTCTTGCAAGAGTAAACATTTTATATTTATTATCCATGCTTTAATTACTCATATATTCTCCATGCTTCGAGATTTAAAGGTTATCTGGTGCTTATGGGTAATGGAAATCACGATTACTGGCAACCATGTGTCACTGAAGCAACTCTAATGCAAGTGACATTGTCTGAAACTTAGCCTAGGTAGGTGTTTGAAGAAATGGATTTGCAGACTTTTTGAGTACCCCTTCATGTTTATATTGTCCTGCTTTACATCATTACATGGTGCTATGTTGGATGGTCTCTAGTGTAGATGGATGATGGGGGCACAGGGTAACTGGTTCTCTTTGAATTTCTATTAAAGTAATTATTGTACTCAATTCTATTGGAATCTGATGACGATGTTTGCTACAAAATCCCAAGTGTAGGTTCGAAGAATGACATCATCACCTCACAGAGCTGAAATACTGTCTTCATCTCTTGATGCTTTCAAGAAAATTCAACAGGAAAGAGCTAGCATTTGCCCAGCTCTTGATGCAAAAGGCCTGGGAATTGGGTATGAAGATTCTGATCATGTTTCGGCTGATGATGCAAGGAAATCGTCTCATAGAAATGATGCAATAGTAAGTGGCAAAGAATCATTAAGAAAATCAAAGAAGCAAAATACAGTTTTGGATCTCGGTCAGGGTATCTTGAATGGAGAAAAGAGGAATATTATGGAAGTAGGCCGGTCAAACAAAGCATATTCAGAGAAAAATTGCCGCATGCCTCTGCAGAGATCATCCACTCCTGATGAAGCATCTCAGATGTCTTTGAAGGATGGCACTGCTGCTTCTCTTTCTGGGAAAAGCAGAGGAGAACACCTTGGAGCTGCTTTAGGAATGGAGAAGCCAGTTCCTAAAAAGGATAAATTGTCCACAGAAAGTAAGGTTGAGAAAAATTCAAAATCTGTGGATTCCATCAAAAGACAAATTGCACTCCCTGACAAAGAGAAGGCAAAGGAAAAGAGAAATGCGGCATGTTGGAAATCTATGGATGCTTGGAAGGAGAGAAGGAATTGGGATGATATCCTTGCATCCCCACTGCGTAGCTATTCCCGTGTTTCACATTCTCCAGGCATGAGCAGGAAAAGTGTGGAGCGTGCACGGGTTTTACGTGATAAACTAATGTCTCCAGAAAAGAAAAAGAAGACTGCTTTGGATTTGAAAAAGGAAGCAGAAGAAAAGCATACCCGGGCAATGAGGATTAGAAGTGAGTTGGAGAATGAGAGAGTGCAAAGACTGCAGCGTACATCAGAGAAATTAAATCGTGTTAATGAATGGCAGGCAGTGCGCAGCATGAAGTTGCGGGAGGGAATGTATGCTCGCCACCAGCGTAGTGAATCACGGCATGAGGCTTATCTGGCTGAAGTTGTGCGAAGAGCTGGTGATGAAAGCAGTAAAGTCAATGAGGTTCGTTTTATTACTTCACTAAATGAAGAGAATAAAAAGCTTATGCTCCGACAGAAACTTCAAGATTCAGAACTTAGGAGAGCTGAAAAGCTTTTGGTAGTTAAGAGTAAACAGAAAGAGGATATGGCGAGGGAAGAAGCAGTGTTGGAACGTAGGAAACTCCTTGAAGCTGAAAAGCTGCAGCGTCTTGCTGAGACACAGCGGAAGAAGGAAGAAGCTCAGATAAGAAGAGAAGAGGAACGCAAGGCCTCAAGTGCAGCACGTGAAGCAAAAGCCATAGAACAACAGCGCAGAAAGGAATCCAGAGCCAAAGCCCAACAAGAGGAAGCTGAACTCTTGGCCCAGAAATTAGCAGAAAGACTTAGTGAAAGTGAACAGCGTAGAAAGTTCTACCTAGAGCAAATACGGGAGAGAGCTTCTATGGATTTCAGAGACCAGTCATTGCCTTTACACCGCCGTTCAGTCAACAAGGAGGTCCAGGGTAGATTCACATCAACTAACAATGATGAAGATTACCAAGTGAATAGCATTTCAGGTGTAGGAGGTCCTGCTCCAGGGACTGGCAATGCTGCACTGCAGCCTTCTTTGAAGCGAAGGATTAAAAAAATTCGACAAAGACTGATGGCTCTTAAATTTGAACTACCTGAGCCTCCACTTGGTGCTGAAAGTGCAGGTATTGGATACAGAACTGTATTGGGAACTGCAAGGGCTAAAATTGGGAGATGGCTTCAAGAACTTCAAAGGCTTAGGCAGGCCAGAAAAGAAGGGACTGCGAGTATAGGATTAATAGTTGGAGAAATGATCAAGGTATTTTGGATCCTGGACTCTCTGAATGTAAAATGTTAATCTGTATATGGATGGTTATAGTGTTCATCTTGTTCTTGATCACTACTTGTTTCTCTCTGTCTGAATTTACAGATATTTGCATCAGTTAGAAGGGGTAGTATGTAAATAAAACATTAACAATTTTAATTTAAATACATTTAGGAAATTTTTTATTGTTTCTTCCTGTAGTATTTAGATTGTTTAATTCCATTGTCTCAAGCTAACTCAGTTAGTGGATTATTTTTGGATGAAAATAAACTAGACCATTTTGTGTTAGTTTCTGATGGTGACATTAGAGAATAGAGACATTGTCTGTCCCTCATAATATTTCTGGAGAATGGTGTCAGCTCAGATGGTCACCTTGTAGTTTCCATGTGTTAAGTTATATGTTTAACATGTGTGTGGGTTGTAGGGTTATCATCTGAAGCTAATTGATTTGGTTCCACATACCTGTTGGCTGTCGGCTTATATTCATGGTGATGTGCCTCTGTTCATTGACAGCTCGAAGAGATAGAGACTAATAATCGGACAGATAAATTATTCAAGATCTGTATAAAATCGCGTAGACATTTATAATGTTAAATAAGGCATGCCAGTTGGTCATAAGAACGTCTGTGCTGTGGTTAGTGTGCTAAAGAAAGAGCCTGACTTAGTGGATATCATGTCTTCTTTTTTTTTTTCCCTTAGGATTTGGATTATTTCTTGTATTTTGACTACTTCTCTTTGAAATAGTTTTTGGAGGGAAAGGAAATTGAGCTTCATGCATCTCGCCAAGCTGGGTTTCTTGACTTTATTGCTTCAGCACTGCCTGCATCTCACACATCAAAGCCTGAAACATGCCAGGTGACTGTATACTTCTTAAGGCTTCTGAGGGTGGTACTCTCCATTCCTGCAAACAGGAGTTATTTTCTTGCACAAAATCTGTTGCCTCCAATTATCCCGATGCTCTCTGCAGCTCTTGAGAACTATATCAAGATTGCAGCTTCATTAAATGTTCCTGGAAGCACCAACCTGTCAACAAGCAAAATGTCAATGGAGAATTTTGAGTCCATTTCCGAGGTGTTAGAAGGCTATTTATGGACTGTTGCTATGATTATCGGTCATATCTCCACTGATGAGCGACAACTTCAAATGCAGGATGGTTTGCTGGAGCTTGTGATTTCTTATCAAGTTATTCACCATCTTCGAGATCTCTTTGCTCTGTATGATAGGCCACAGATAGAAGGCTCTCCGTTTCCTTCATCTATTCTGTTAAGTTTAAATCTTTTGGCAGTTTTAACATCCAAACCCAGGACCATTTCTTCCATCAATTGGGAATCTTTTCCATCTAAAATTGTGTCAGTGAATGAAACTCAGGGAGATAATTTTGCAGAATTAGATGATCTTAGTATTTCCTCTGTAAATACCAGCAGTGAAGATAAAAGATCCTTGCTAATTGTGCCAAGTGTCAGCAAAGACATACCTTTATCGAATGTTGTGGAGGGCAAGCCATTAGATGAATCATGTAAAATTAATAAGGTTGACAAGTCAGTATCTAGTGCCAGGGATCCTGATATTACAATTGAGTTGAATGATGTTAATTCAGTGGTAGAAATGCATGTAACAGATGTTTCAATTGAGTCCCAGAAAAGTCTATGTGAGGGGAGTAACAAGTCCTTGCCTCCAAAGGTTGAAAAGAGCTCAATGGATTTTGGTGATGAACAAAAGAATGAGAATATTCAGTCCTCGAAGCCACCTGTGGCGTTTCTTCTTTCTGCTGTTGCTGAGACAGGGTTAGTGAGCCTTCTGTCACTATTAACAGCTGTCCTATTACAGGCAAACAACAGGCTGTCCTCTGAGCAGGTAATTTTGCTGTCAGTTGCATCTGTATTGCTGTATGTTACTGATTACTGATTGGTTCGATGCATTGCATCATGAGAGGTCGTAGGGTATGCTAACTGTATAAATGATATTCCTTGAGCCCTCGCAAACCACTGGTATTTGTTATTCTTATAATTCATTAATGACTCCCAGATAATATTTGGGCCAAATAAATAATTCATTAATGATTTGGATTTTTTTCTTCTTTGAGGAATAACCTCTGAAAACAATTTTGTTGATGAAAAGAATGAAGAATATGGTTATACAGTACTGAAGGAAACAATAAGACCAAAAGATTGTTCTAGCAATTTGAAGAATAGTGAATCTGCCAATCTCCTGATCATTTATTTTCGTTCTTTTACCATGGCATCTAGTGCCACTTTCCTAGCATGAACTGTTTTGACCTTAGCTATCTGAATATATCCTCTCTTTTAAAGAGTCAGGATGTGTTGTCCCTGCCGTAAGCAGGGCATTCTCCGATATGGCAGTTCATTTTGGTGGTTGTACAGTTATGATGCATTTGGAGGAGTACAAAAACAGGATGTTCCAAGATGGACTTACCCTAGTTCAGAAGAAAATAGATAATGTGGTTCAAGCTGCTTACACAGTGTTACTCTGAATTATTATTTGAGATCCATGTGGGCTACATTGGTCATGTTGGAATCTCAAATAATCAGCCCTTGTGCTCGTGGGAAACTTGCCGGGCATGGTCTCCCCTTCATGAGGGCTTCACTAAGCTCCACTTTGAGGGAATTTTTGTGTTCATATGCACTTTAGAACATACATGCTGAGATTTTCAAATTTTCTGGAGGCCTATTTGAGAGAGAATATCCTACTTGAGGAATCAAGAATTATCATCTGGGTTCATGTTGGCTCCATATCTTGGAACCAAATTCTATGATTGTTGATTACTTGGGACTCTTGCTTTAATTTTGATGGCTTCCCTTGAGTGCTTTAAAGCATTCATGCTAGTTGTAAATGTACAGTTCATTGCTTGAACTCCAGAACTGCCACTGTGTTTGTTAGTTTTTTAGATTTAACATCTTTTGGTCCAGTTGAATGAGCCATTTTCTATTTCAGGCCTCATATGTTCTTCCATCAAATTTTGAAGAAGTAGCAACTGGAGTATTAAAGGTGCTGAACAATCTGATGCTTTTGGATATTACTCTTATGCAGAGAATGCTAGTAAGTCATTATTTCCTTAATTTGTCATCTCGGAGAGTTGGAATAGTTCTTGGAAGTAGCTTTATTCTTTTTGTTTTTTATTTTTTTGTAATCATCAGCAACATAACTCTTTAACATCTCTCAACTGTGTCATCGACTTCCACGTGAATTGTGCACAGGCTAGACCTGACCTGAAAATGGAGTTCTTCCACTTAATGAGTTTCCTACTTACTCATTGCACAAGCAAGTGGAAAATAGCTACAGATCAGGTACTATTTGTGCCTTTCCATACTTCAATGATTTGCTCAAGTCTGAGATTTCCATTTAATATTCAATGGACAAAATTTTCGCATCAAAATTTATGTCCATGCATGTAGTCTGGTGCGCTTTCATGTACTATGGTTATTTGTCTAAAATATTTCTTCTTTGTGCTTGATGAGTGGAATAAAGCTTAGTGTTACTAAGAAATATCTGATGGGCATATTATGATTTGTATTAGGTGGGTTTGCTTCTTCTTGAATCCCTGCTTCTTCTTGCTTACTTTGCTCTTTTCCATCGTGGAAATCAAGCCGTCCTTCGATGGGGTAAGAGCCCCACAATCCTTCACAAGGTCAGTTGAGCATTCATATGATTTCATTCTGTTAGATACTGAAAAAGGGATCCTATTGAGCATGTCTAACCTGTTCTGCTGGGATGAAACAGGTCTGTGATCTTCCATTTGTATTCTTCAGTGACCCCGAGTTGATGCCCATCTTGGCTGGTACACTAGTGGCAGCCTGCTATGGGTGTGAGCAGAACAAGGATGTAGTTCAGCAGGAACTCAGTACAGACATGTTGCTATCTTTGCTCAGATCATGCAAAAATGCATCGCCTACTAAATCTGATTCATCACCCCCGGACAATTCATTGATGGATGATTCATGTGAGAGGAATCAATCTGGCCCAGAACCTAGAAAGCTTCAAGTTGACGGCCCTGTAAGGTCAAGCCGTAGCAACCTAAGAAGCACTCGGGTTTCTTCAGGGAAAGGCAACGTTGTGGGAAATTTTACTAGAATAGGTAAGGTGAAAAATCAAAAGGATGCTAAACCAATGAAAAAATTTGAAGAGTGGCCTCCCAAGCACAACCTTCAGGCATCTGAACCTTCCTCCACTTTGTTGTTGCACAATCGATTCCCTAGTAGCTTTATTGATCGGGCAGAGGAGTTCTTCTCAGAAGGAATTCCAAATATGCAAGATGATGAATGATCAAGCTAATACAAAGCTCCATGGTTTGATTTCATTTCAAGCTAGAAAACTCTGGGTTTCTGGAGCAAATTTCTTTCAATGTCATTGTTGTTACCTATAGCAGTTGTGGTAACAGATCCTGACTTCGCATTCTGCATGGGAATCCTGCTAAGAACTGCAATGGATCAGTTTCAAATTCTGCTTCCATTCATGTACATAAGAGAGAGATCGTCAGACACGCAACTAGGTGATTTCTCTTGAAGGTAGTGACAGATGAGGGAACAAATCCCCCATTGTGCTTTCTGCATGGGAGTCCTGCTAAGAAGCTGAAATGGATCGGTTTTGAATTCTGCTACCATTCGTGTACATAAGAGAAATCATCACTGCTAGTTGATTTCTTTTGAAGGTGGTGGCAGATGAAAGAGCCAATTCTCGTGGAAGTTCATATTTTTCCTATATTCACCAAGCTGACATCAGAACCATATTTCCATAGTCAATTGGATGACAGCATTATTGAACTCAACCCTGAAGCACTGCTTGTAAGCCTCTTTTCTGATAACCATGTCTCTAGGATCAATGGGACAAATGGCAAGATTTTATTGATGGATCCCAGACATTGCGTATGAGATCTTTCATCTGGGTCCTTTGTCAGCTTTATCAGGGTGAGTTATTAAAGGTACAGGAGGTGAATTACAGGTTATTGGTAAAGTTACACTACAGAATAGCTGCAAGTGGGGATATTTATCGCTTCCTGGTTTTGGAATATAGTATCGGGTGTCTAACTTCAACTTTGGTAGATGGAGGGTAACCACAAAACCAGTATCGAGGGCATTGATTTAAAATTTTGTATGTACCGGGTGTGTCCGATACTTGTTCCTTATGAGTTGGCTACGTGCAATATAACTTAATGGAAACTGGGCACGCTTGTTCTTGCATCCTCAGTTCCTCACCATATATTGATAAGTAACATCTCAGATTTTTTTTATGTTGTCTTCAACTGACAAAAGTGCACCCCTATGCTGTTGAATTGAGTATTACTTAAGCTTGATTTCAACTAGGATGAGTCAAGGAAATTGTAACCCCTTCAAGAGGAACTAAACTCTCATTCCTTGATATACCCAGAATCATGAAACAACATAGCCGATGGACATGGGTAGGCCATCCCAAGTTTCTGTGACTGGAGTTTGAACTTTATTTTAGACTGCTTCAGATCCGTGCCAGTCTACATACTTGCAAAGCTAGAAATGGCATTGTTAAAGCAATGCTGACCGAACTGGAATCAGTGCCTTTCAGTTTGGTCTAGGCATAGGATCCCCTGCTGCTCCAAAATCAATTCAAACTGGGTAGTTTTCCGGTTCCTGAGAATTGCTTGGCTGGGGTTGAATTCATGCTTTACCAAGCGGAAAATCTAGCAGTTAGAATGCCAAATAATCAATAAAAAAAAATAGCTTCTCCGCAGATTCCCATTCAAGTTGGAAACCTTTGCGGCTCCATCAGTGCCAAACTCATTACCTTAATGGTTTCACCTTCTTGTCACATAAAGAAGAAGCATATCATTGCAAGGAGAGAACCTCTCTTCAGACAAAGTAGATTTGCATAAAGGAAATCTTACTAGGTACTGCCCTTGGCCTGCTAGCAAGGTCTCCAGCTGTTGATAGCAGACCCCAGAATTAATCCCGCCGCATGCAAGGGAGGGTTGGGTAGAAATTATCCTTTAACGGAAAAATGAGAAGTCAACTCTTTTCTGGTTTGCGTGGTCTTCATAATTCATAATTCTTTGTATGAAAGAGTGAGAGACCAAAATCTGCAAGAGAAAGAGGGAAGCAAGCAAGAGAGAGAGAGACAGAAGAAAGAGATGTGATGGGGAGAGAGGGAGATTATGTGAATAGGTCAATTAAACCACAACGGCCTCCTATGCATAAATCTCCTTGAATATAAGCCATTATATGTAGAGAAACTATAATTCTCTGAAAGTACAAAACTACCCCAAGTATAAAAACATCTCCCAAAACTTCGGGTCGGCCGCTGTTGGGGAAAAAGAGTACAGTACTTCCCCTACTAATAACACCAAAACTTGAAAGAAGCCTGTAGAATTCGTCGCAATGAATAAATGTTCAAAAATTGATTCTTCAAGACTTGCAACTTCAGGTTTGCCAGCAGCTTCGTGGTAGAATTAAGGCCTGTGAACAAAATAGAAAGCAGCAAATTCTCTCCGTGTGTGGGTTGGGGAAGGGTAGGGACTAGGGAGGCTGCAAAAGCAACATAACCATACATATTTGTGGCAGAAGGGGTCCAACAGTTGAATCAGTGTAGCTAATATTGAGAAGATCAAGCAAAGGAGACATTTTGGGAGCTAATATTGACATTAATGCAGGAAAGAAATATGAAAAGAGTGAGGAAAGAAAAAAAAAATTCCCCATATGTAAAAATACTGTAACATATGTCTAGTGGCCACAAAGCATCAAATCCCATGGTGGACAGTGCTTTCCATTTGGGAGGGCAAGGAGGTTGTTTGGCAAGTATTTCCAACATATAATTAGTTGACTACCATCCTTATAAGTACAGTTGCAATAATATAACACATACTGTTTACTTGTTTTCCCTCTAGTATGCTTTTTGTTAATTTTACATCCAAAATAGTACTTACCTCTCATCTTTTTTTTTTTCCTCTCACATCATTAGCGAATACGGTACCTTCTATGTCTAACTGAATCTTTTGTGAAGTTTTGAAGCATCAAAGCTCTTGTTTTACCATCAGGTTTAAGCCCTCTCTCACGCATTTTCATGTACAGTTTCTTTGCCGATGTGGTTTTACCCCTTAGACACATCCCTTGAATAACAGTGTTGTAAAGAGACACATCTGGAGCAACATGCTGCCAAACAAACAAAAAAGGTTAGATCCACATTTGGGATGTTAAGAGCTACAACAAAGATGGAATGCAAAAGAAGTTTCCTTGAGAAAATCAGAAGACTAACACAAAGGTTATTGATCAAAAGAATGAAATAACAAATATAGAATTAAACGAAAATCAACATTTCTAAGGGTTGCTATTCCAAGGTAGATTCTGGAGTTAATAGCATCTCCTTTTGTGTAGGCAAGTGGGTTTCTGGCTAGTGGCTTAGTAGGTGGAGATGAAATGTCAGTACAAGTCCATTGTCCATCCACATACTTATAAAAGTAGCATTTTCATTACTAGTCAAACTCATAATGTTTCTAAGTGGGAGTTTGGGTTCAGTACTTGGAAGTCCAGATGAACCAAGGAAAATCAGTAGGTCCAAGTCTGTCAGCAAGTCTGAACATTCATAATTCAATAAGATAAAAAAGTGCTAGATAACATAACATGCTGAGAACTAATAACTTACTTCTAGAATTTCCTCCACTTCGTCCCAGAGAGATCCCCAAATGCAAGCTCGTATTAGTGATAGATAAGTGAATATATCTGGAGTGCACTTCTGGTGAACCATTCGCTCATATACTTGCAGAGCAACTTTTGGCTTCCTTGCAACCTCACAAGCACCAATAACAATATTATATGACGCAGTTGGCACTTGCAGCCCCCTAGCTTCCATCTGCCATAGAAGTTGGAGAGACTGCTCCCATAAAGATAGTCTTTGGAAAGACATTAGGGCCTTGTTATATAGATGAAGATTTAGTTGAGAATTTTGCTCCCTTTTAATGCTCTCGAACAGCCTCAGAACATCTGCATATCGGTTACCCCTGTACAAAGCACCGAGCAATGCATTCCATGTGTATGTATCAGAAGCATAACCCAAAGATTTCATGAGATCATAAACCTTGAAAGCGAGTTCAACTTCCCCTGCTTTCCCAAGTGAATTGATCAAAGCATTGCAGGCAGTTACACTTGGGTTGAATCCACTTTCCAACATGTTCTGGAAGACACTCAATGCCAAACTCCACTTCCCATCTTTTGTGCAGGCTGCTATTACCGCTATCATTATATCCTCGTTTGGTTTCAATCCATTTTGGATCATCTCACGGTAGGCATCAAGGGTAAGTTCATTCTGATCACAACGAACAAAAGTGCTGACTAACAGATTGTAAGTAATTATCGTTCCACTCTGATGATTCTCCTTCATATTTCTCCACATTCTTTCTGCTTGAACCCAATTATTTGCTTTCGCACAAATGGATATCATAGTATTGTAAACAATGGCATCAAAACAATTCTTCGCCACACCTTTGGCTTCCAATTCAGCAAACATTTTGAGGGCTGAATCACTACCTCGAGTGCTTGCAACTGCTTTGAGGATCAAGCTATACGTATGGCCGGAAGTCATTTCCTTCTCCATCATCATATCAAAGATTCTCAAAGCATCATCAAGCAGCTGGTTCCTCAAAAGACATGAGAGAAGTGAGTTACATGCATGTAGACTCGCTCGAAGACCTGATACTTCCATAGACACATACAGATCGAAAGCACTTCTAACCTTATTAGATCTGCTAAGGTTCAAGATCCTTTTTGACAGGATCTCTTCATCCCTCTCCTCTAGAAAATACAGCCTGGGTTCAAGCAGACCAACTTCAGAATCTGAAGAAAGTGGACTAGCTGCACTAGTATTAACATTAGAATCATCCAGAGACTCAAAATTTCTCCAGGTAGGCAACTGCTGTTCATAAGAAATTGTACCAGGTTTCTCTTCTCTTTCTTGAGTCGATATGATTCCTTCCTCTTTCTTAAAACCCAAGTCAGATTCTAAGCTACCAGCCACAAATGGATTAACCCTTTTCTTCATAGACCGTATTATCCATTTCGTTACTGGCAGTCTTGTCATCTGAATTCCACCCAAACTACCATACTCATTAACCACCGATGCCATATTTAGGCTACCTACTCTAGCATTCCTCTGTTTCAGTTTTTTGATGAACAAACTAAAACCTTTATTGCAAAGAAAACATTCAAGACGGATACCTCTTTCGCTATAAACCGGGAATTGTTGTGCACGGAAGCTGTTTGATGTCGTACAAAGAGCAAGTGGACTCCTCAAAACTTCTACCATATCGGAGTTCCAGAAAGATAAAAAGGTTCACAGATCAATACTGACCCTACCAGTTATCCAGTGGCGATTTCAAGCTCTTACTAGCTTATATATGAAGGAAACAGAGTGTCAGCTCAACAGAAGTTATGTTACCAATCAACTCCAGAACTCCCAGAGTCAGAGATGGATTAAAACTTAAAACCCACATCAATTGAAGCATTTCATAGTCCAGAACTAGGGTAAAATTGATACTACACAATCATGTGAGAAAAACCCATCTAAGTAGTAATAATCCAAGCATAAAGACAGTATAGAAGAGAACCCTCGAAATAAAAGGTGCAATATTTTTTCGATTGGGTGATGAATCACTTCTCTAGAGAGAGAGAGAGAAGTGGAACCTGGCGAAAGTGTGAAAATGTCAAAAAGATGGAGATTGTGCAAGTTTCTGCGGATGCTGGATGTTGAACAGAACCAGATTTCCTTGCCTGGTACGGTGTTGAAACTTGAAACATTAGGTGATTGCAGATGCAGGGGAAAACCAAGTTAGGATTTTTTTTTTCTCCTCTTGCAAGACCCGCGGGAACAAATATCTTCTCCAGCCAAGAGGATTTGCGGTGAAGTACAGTGCGGGATTGTGTTACTGACACGTGGTTAAAAGACGATCGACGGCTGATATGTAAAGTCCGAAACTGGGGCATCTCGACCAGTTCGAAACGGACTAATTTCAGATAATCCACTAGAAAACCTAGGTTTGCTGATTTTCCTTTCCAAACAAGATGAGATGTCCCAATTTCAGGCTTTATATCTTAGCCGTTGATGGTCTTTCGATCACATGTCGATAGTACAACTACTCATTGCACTTCATCGTAAATCCTCTTCACTGCATAGGTAAGGGTTTTAATCAGTTCGGTTCTTGTGTAGATGATTCGATTGAGTTCAATGTAAGATTTTTTAGGTAAAACCAAATTTGAATCATTTAATAAATTGTTTCATATATTATAACCGAAATCATTTATAAACGGTTTTTTTATGTTTCTTAATTTTTTATCCAAATAATTTCTTTATCTTTAAAATACTTAGGTTCCGTTTTGTTGCAATAGGAATTAAAGGGAAGGGAAACGAAATTTTCATAATTTAAAATGAAAATGAAATATTTATAATCATTAACCCATATGATTGTATAAACTACTTAATTTCTTTAACTATATTTAATAATGATATATTTAACGTGTAATTTTTATTTTACATATTATAGCAAAGGGTTTTGGGTTTTGATGTAAACAGTTTGATTCAATTTTGTTAAACGATTTCAATTTCATATTTGCACCTTTATGCTGGGAATGCTTTTTGCATAATCACACTAGATTCAAATCCTCTCCAAAGCAAACCACACCCTTAGATAGAGTTTTTTTTTTTTTTGTTTTTTTTTTTTTTAAATCAATTTATCTATTTTTTTGTTTTTCATTTTTTTTTTTTTTTTTTAATCAAATTACATGATTACCCAATTTTGGGTTTCCATTTATAAAACCATCCATCCTATGTTTAGTTAACAAAAATACACAACTATCATGTTTGGGTATACAAAACTACCCATTACAGTGTTCGTCTTACATTTTATTCCAGGTTTACCCTTCTTTCCACTTAAACTTCCCTGAGATCACTGTATCTACGGCTCTTCCCACCCCTGTTTGCAAGTCATGGCATGGCACCATTCCACTCGCTGCAAATGATTTCTCAACTCGATCAATTTATTTTTGCAGTAGTTACAATTGAAGGTACCAATGGCCAAATTAGTTGCGGTGACAAAGGCTGCCTCGACGGGCAATGACTGTTTAGCTAGCCACCCACGGAAACCACCTCCAGATCTGAAGTGATTTGAAGAAGAGGAGGGCGTACAACAAGGTAACTCGCCTCACCCCCCTCCCTTTCAGCTCTCCCTCCCACCCCTTGCTTTCTAGAAATATTGCGGTTCCTGCCTGCCCCACCCCTCTCTCTATTGTTAAGTCCCATTCTATTAGGACTTTAAATCCTACAACTAGATTAGTCCCATTTTGTTTAGGACTTAAAATTCTGCAACTAGATTAGGTAATTTCTTTACCACATGTCCAATTTTAGGCTTCAGATTTATGAGGGTTGTTGATGAACAACATATCCTGCAATTTGCGAGTCGATTGAATGGTGTGACTGAAGAGATGGTTTGAGAAGTGATTGGCAAAAAGAGGGGATGGAGATGTTTGAGTCGAGCAATTTCCACCCAAAGAAGAAGCAGCAGAAGACGACAACGCAATTTGCCATCCCACCTCTTTTCCTTCCTCCTTATCCCCTTCTACAAACCCGAACCACACTTCTTTTTCTTCTTCACAGAGCATCGAACTCATCCACTCTCCACTGCCTTTGACTTTACGCTACTGGTGATCGGCAGAAATCTCTTCCACCTAGGTAGTAATCATCAAATTCACTAAATCCGATGTTGTTCTTGGAGGGGTAAAAATCGCTAGGATGCACACATAGAGATCCGATTACGTTCTTGTATGCGGCCGAGTGGAGGCCCGTTGAACCTCATCTTCAACAGAAGAAGAGCTTGCCCTTGTTCATCGACAACGAAGAACAAGAATGGTAAAGAGGAGGTTTTGCTGCTCAACTGTATAGGAGAAGGTAAGGGATGGGGTAGATGAGTTGATCGAAGAAGGTAACATTCAAGGGTTAAATTGTCAAAAAAGTTTATGTTGAGAGAGGAACACTGTATGTACTGGGTAGTTTTGTAAACCCAAACATTGAGTGGGTAGTTTTGTAATGAGAAACCCAATAGCGTGTAATCTTGTAATTTTACATTTTTATTTTTTTATTTTTTTTTTAAATAGGTCGGTAACGCGGAAACGGTGAGTCCACAGATCTGGCGTCTCTGGTGGGGTCATTGTGCGATTTGCACGTGCTAAAGAGTCATTCTGTCCCACTTCCTTCCTCTCTCCCTCCCACCTTCCAACAGTCCAGAGCTCCAGTTCAATTCGATCGCCCTCGTTCTGCTCTGCTGTGCCGTGCCGTGCCGCGAAGTGAAAAGCTGTGTACTCGAATCACTAATAAGGTACGTTCTGTATTCTCTACCATTCTCAGCTTTCTCTCCGTCTCTCTGCTTGCCTTCTTCTCATTTCCCCTCCCCCCTCTCTCTCAGATCTATAATTGGGAGAAAAAAGAAAGAAAAAGGAAGGAAGGATATCATCTTCTTCTCCCATTATACTTCCAGGTTAGGGCTTAAATCTGAGGTCGCATGACTTTCTCTGTGCGTGTGTGTATTTTCATTTTATATATGTTTTTGATTATAGAAGTTATTTGTACGTCGTTCGCCAGGTTTTTCTCTACGCTTGTTAGCAAATATTTTAATTTTTATGTCACTTTAGTGCTCAGTTCATGTAGCATTTCATTATTCTATTTCAGTGAACTCCTGCATAGACAGTTCATAGCTCTCTAATCTTACTAAGAAAGCCCTTAAAAAAAAAAAAAAGGAATTGACCCAACTGAACTAGACTTCTTTCTATTCGGTGGTGAAACCCATTAATTTGATCCCCCATTGCAAAATGACGTAGGGCTTTCCAAACTTTGCTGCACGTTACCATATAATATAATGATTTAAGCACCATGAGCTCTTATTTGTGAGAATAACCTATTGATCTCCCTGTTAAATTGTTTGTTTCTTTGCAACTTATTTGTTTGTGAGCAAAGGTTGAAAATGTTGGGTCTTTGGAGTTCCTTAACTCATAATCTACGTTTAACAGTTACCTCAACAACCTATTAACAAACACATTTAGAGGTGAAAGTTGCAGTAGGAGAATTGGTTTGGAGTAAAGTCTATTGTCAGTTGTTACAATCTTCAATTAAAATTCAGACATGATTCTCACCAAACAATAGCTAGAATTTTTAGTTATTGACCAAGCAGAATGAAAGAAGCCTCCCCCATTTAGATCAAAACTGAACCTTAGTAATTGGTAATTGTTTTTGAGTCGAGGGGTTTCTTGTAGCTATTTTTATTCGAGTGGAATTCATAATTGATTGTGTAATCCCCAATTACTAGCATCGGCGATCGACCCGAGGAAATTTTATCATGATTCAATTTGTGATGATCATAAGTAGAAAGTTCATATTCTTCAGTCATTGTCTCATTGATAAAGTTCTTTTTAAGAAGCAATCTCGAAGCAAAGGTGCATTCTCTATAGACTAATCTTAACCACTACCAACAAAGAAGCAAAGAAGAGTAAGTTCCCACCATTGTTTCAAATTTCAGAATAAAATTGTATTTATTTTAAATGAAAGAAGCACAAACCTATACAGAGACTGTAAGCCTTGTTTTCTGTCTCACATAAAATACATCTGTCTTGAAATAATTGAACTTGACCCATATGTGAATTCTAAAGAATGTAAATGGACAGCAACCATAATTAAGCTAGTGTACACAATATAGGGGAAAAGTGGGGAAGGGAAAGGAGAAACTCTTTTGAACTGTCACCTGAATCTTTTGAACCAACATAGGAAAAGTGGATCAAATAAATAGATATTGTTGAAGAGATCGTCAGCTAATCTGTTGGAGACAGATATTGACATGTAACATGCTTATTGTTGTTTTTTATGGCCCTACATACAACAACAAAGCTTAGCCTTATCCCAACTAAATGGGGTCGGCTAACATACCCTATTTGTTGATGTAGCTTCATGGGTCTTCTTTGGTGGTATTCTCACATCGTATAATTCTTGACACTGGACAATGATATAATAATCATGAACTTATGTTCTGCTCATATTTGTAGTCTAGTGTGCAAACTGTAAAAGCCATGTTACTAATAGCCAAAACAAGTGAAAGTGCATCAAAACATGGCCTTGATTTCTGGAGGTCTAATTTGTAATGTGAACATAAGTGTGTGACTTTCCTGGAAAAGGCTTTGGAACATAAGAGTTTATTTTTGGTTTGTCAAGTCTGTGTTGATTGGTTGGACACCAATTGCCTCCCACAAGCTTCAATCGGCTTAGTGCTGGATCGAGAAAGAAATGACATTAGTTCCTTGAGTAGCTTAAGTCTATTCTCATTTATCATTCACCTCTCCTGTCTCTTTCTCTTCAAAATGATGAACTTAAATCAATCTCCTTGAAGATAAAACAGTGGCCGCCACAGCCTCAGCTAAGGGCACTTGTGTTTCAGATAGTAAAGGATTTTTTCTATTCACTTTGAGTTTAGTGAATTTTGAAATCCAGCTGATTTTTGCAAAGTTTGAGTTTGAATATAGCTTCTCTGGATTCCTAATTTAGATTTTATTATTATTATTTTAACAATTTTAAATGCAACTTAACTACTAATTTGTCTTAATTGTTGGGAACTACTGGTGTTTGCTGACTGCTTTTCTTGATTTTTTTGGTGTGTGTGTGTGTGTGGACTTTTTAAATTCAAATTGAGCATTTGAAACTCATACTAGCTAGGAAGGTCCATAATACTTTTTCCTGGACCCAATTATCGATCCAAAGAAGTCCTTGTTTCCATCAGCAGGTAATGAGTGAGTGAGTCAATTTCATAAGTGGATCCCATCCCTTGAAATATTTCTGTGTCCTCACTTACTGTAGCTTGAGAATCAAAGAAAATGACAGGAGATGTTTCTTAATCTGACGGTTCACTCTTTTCCTCTTGTTTTTCTAACTGTTCCTGTTCCTTAACATGGGTTCTTTCATGCAGTTTCAAAGCATATCTCTTACCTGTAGCGATATATTGGTGTGGAACTCGGGACATGATTAGACGATGCTGTCTACATGTCTACTTAGTTCGAGACCCAATAGACAATGCCACATGGCAGAAAAGCCGAAGGAGGTGGAACAGCTCCACCTGCACTGGAGATGTTTCCCCAGTCTTTTGGGCATAAAAGATTTGGAACTTTAGAATGTAATAAAATGATGTGTTAAACTGGTTTAGAATCTAGAGTAGCTCAATATGTTAAGGATTTTCATATTCTTAAAAATCAATTTCTTAGATTAGTCTGGAATAGCTCAATGTGTAAAATATATTTATGTTCTCTTTAACTAATAAGAATTTTCACCACCTTGTAGATGCCTAATGATGCAGAGAATCCCAAAGGTGTTGAGACAGAGAAAAGCACAGGCAGTATTAATCCCTCTTCTGAGGTCCCAGTAAAATGGTATGATAGAATTTTCCAACAGGCATCGGTATATGGAATAGCTGCTGGCTATTGCATTTCAGCATCTCTTCTCTCAATCATCAACAAATGGGCAGTCATGAAATTCCCATATCCTGGGGCACTGACTGCCTTGCAGTACTTTACAAGTACTGCTGGCGTCCTTCTCTGCGGGTGGCTTAAACTTGTTGAGCATGACCCACTTGACCGAATGACCATGTGGCGCTTCCTACCTGCAGCAGTAATATTCTATCTCTCCCTCTTCACAAACAGCGAGCTACTTCTCCATGCTAATGTTGACACCTTCATTGTATTCCGTTCAGCAGTCCCCATTTTTGTTGCAATTGGGGAGACTTTCTACTTGCACCAGCCCTGGCCATCAATCAGGACATGGATCTCACTTGCTACCATCTTTGGTGGAAGTATACTTTATGTTTTGACAGATTACCAGTTCACATTAACAGCCTATAGCTGGGCCGTGGCGTACCTCATTAGCATGTCAGTGGACTTTGTGTACATAAAGCATGTGGTGATGACAATTGGCCTTAACACATGGGGTCTTGTGCTGTACAATAATCTTGAGGCCCTCCTCTTGTTCCCATTGGAGCTACTAATTATGGGGGAACTAAAGAAGATAAAGCATGAGATTACAGACGAATCAGATTGGTATTCAGTAGGGGTGGTATTTCCCGTGGTTCTGTCCTGCTTGTTTGGTTTAGCCATCTCCTTCTTTGGGTTCTCATGTCGGAGGGCAATCTCAGCAACAGGATTCACAGTGCTGGGTGTTGTAAATAAGCTCTTGACTGTTGTTATCAATCTAATTATCTGGGACAAGCATTCATCACTTCTAGGGACAGCTGGGCTATTGATTTGTATGGTTGGTGGAGTTATGTATCAGCAGTCAAGTAGCAAGCCTAGGGCTCTTACAGAAGCAAAAGCACAAGAAAGTGAAGAGGAACAACAGAAGTTACTTGAAATGCAGAGTGACCCAGAAGAAAACGTTTCCATAAAGGAGGTTGGGGATTCAGGGGAGTCGAAATGAGGGGGTCATTTTCCCCTTTTCTCTGTTCAAAGCAAATGTAGGCATTCTTTGGGCCATTGGAAAAGTAAAGAAAGCTTCTTTTTTCTCCTCCTTCCCCCTCCCCCCTTTCTTGGGTTTCAATTCCATTGGTGGCTAATTAGGCCAAATGGAATGTGATGTGGCAATTTTAACTTTTTGAATCAAAAGAATGGTTTGGATTTGCCACAAAAGGTTCTCCAAAATCCAAGTGGCTGGCCATCTTCATAGCCGAATTTGAGCCTCATGGATGGCTGATCTATAGCAATCGGAACCACAAGATTGGTAAGAGGATCCTCTTTATTTATTTATTTATTTTGATAGAAAGAAAAATAATAACTAAAATTGAGGGAAGAAAGTATTTATTTTGATCAAATGACATAACCACCATGAGCTTAATCACAATTAAGAGTGTTAATTGGTTCGGTTTCCGGTATGGTTCTATTAGGTTCACATGTATTTGGTTGAAATCAAAATCGAACAATTGCACTTTCTAAAATCGGGGTTTCATGGTTTTTAAACGGTGTCAATTTTACGGTTTTAACCGTGGTTTAATCTATACGGTTTCTAAATGGTTAGCAATTGGTTTGCTAGTTTATTTGCATGCTTATTGAATTTTTTTTTTGTTAATAAACACTTCAATCTTGTATCAAATAAAATGAGGCATTGAACAAGCAATGATTTAACTACATAACTATATAATAGGGAGTAAATTATTGAATAGACTGTTGGATAGCCTCTATGGTTCTTAATTCTTCCTTAAATTAAACCCATCCTGTTTTGTTAAAACAACCACACAACTAAGCAAAAAAAAATATTACATGGAGAAAGTGAAATACAAATAAAGTTGCTAATGAACACAACTTGTCGTTAGTGTTCTAAAGTTAAAGAGCATGAGGCATTGAAAACACATCAGTTAATCCCTTATTCTATTAAATCGCTATACAGGTTAAACGGGTTGATTTTGACAGTGTAAATGGTTCATTTTTCACAGTGTCATTTCAGTTTCAAACCGACAGGTTAAACGGTTAAAACCAAACTGACCCGTTTAGCTAACCGATCTTAAACTTAAAACCAGAATTGAACCATTTACTAAACGGTTTGCAGTTCGATGTAAATGGCTCGGTCCGTTTTGATAAACGATTTCGAATTCACAACCTTAATCACAATTATATTCTGGTTCCAATTCCAACTTCCAGACTCCAATATGGCTTTGTTTCATCATCAAAGACCTCATTGTGTCTATGCAAAAAGCTACCATCAATGGGTGAATCAAACCAAACTACAGATTTTAAAATCGGAATTGCATCGGGCAAATCGGGACGTCGTTTTCAATTCTTTCCGTACAGAACGGGAGATCCATACAGAATGGAATCGTATCACAATCGGCTGAAGTCAGTTACCTCGATTCAAACTCTGATCCAGACCAAGGGCTTACCATCCCAACACATGAGCAAGTTCGAATTTGGGTTTCTTGGGCCCTAGATGCCGTAATCCAGACATCAACCTTCCAGATTCTAGATACCATCTTTTTCATTGTAAAATAAAAGGGCGTATCCGGTGTATGAGACTCTCGCATGTCGCTTGACCACATAATCGCGACATTCGTACCTTATCGTTGACCAAACGCGCCCCTTCACCTTTTTCACTGTTAATAGAGAAAATTCCATTGCCTAATCGAACCTCTGTCACAGTTTGAACTCTAAACCTTCCTTGACCTACTGTTGTTACACATGACTACATAAACAACAGAAAAAGGTAGCAGAAAAGCACCTTTGAAACCTCCAACTCAAAGGTATCTTTTTTCAGTGGATAGATAGTTGAAATGTAGAGGAAAGATAAAATTCTTTCCTTCAACTCAATGGCTTTTTGAGATCCAAACCAGGTTATGCATCCAAAGCATATTCACCTTTGCTTGCACCACCTCCCCCTCTCACCCCATAAAACAAAACAAAACAAAACAAAACAAAACAAAAAAACAAACGTACTAGCTAAGATCAATACAACCTTCACAAACCTTCCTTTCTGGGTTTTCCCTTCAAATAAGCATACCCACCATACCTGTCTAACTTCACTATCTCCTCTCTGAAACTCTGAAAGGATTTGTCACAGTGGCTTTACAAAATGGATGTTTTGCTTAAGCAAATGAGGTACATCTGAAATCCCCAACAAACTGGTTGTCATATATGCTATTTTAATTTGTGTTCTAATATGAGAACTAAATCATCAGAACTAGAAACAAATGAATTCAATATAGACCAGCAATTCATTTCAATTAGTTCAGAAACTCCCATGGCTTCCCTCGTCTAAAAGGTTGCATAAATATGCAGGATTGGAGGCTTTGTTGCCCTCACTTTAAGTTATAAGTTACAGACATAACCCTTGATTCCCTTCGATTTTTCCCTCTTTTTAGATAGGATTGAATCCCAGAATTTTAGCAGTTTCACCATTATAGCTGCAACCACATTTTTTTCTACTGGGGGAATATCCCACTATATTGCCTACTTTTAATCTGTTTTCTTTTACTAACCACTTGCCAGGGTGAGATTTTCTGGTGTTGAACAGGGTAGCCAACAAGACCCAAACAGTACAAGAGAACGAAGAATTCCACTACAGAAAACTAGTTCCTTCAAAGGAGGTATTGATTGATATTTAACATTCTAGGAAGGAAATTATGAAAAACACCAAAAAGAAAGCTTTCCACCCACCTTCCATACTATGTTTTTTTGGGGGGAAGAGGGGGGAGGGGGGGTGTGGCTTCATGTTTCCTTCTTTCATTCATTCCTTCTGCCTTTTCTTTTATATTCTTCCTGCTGTTCTGATATTTGGTTATGGAAAGAAAGTCACAATAATTCTCTGAAATTCTGCGAAAAAAAAAAAAAAAAATTTGTAGACAGGAAGAAACAACAAAACTGGTTCCGAAGGCAATTCTCTCGTGAAACAAGCCGAGATTATGGTACTAGTGATGATGGCGAGTATGCAACTGCTATTGCTGCTGCTGCATTTGCCATCAACTCACTCGAAGAAGCAGAGTTGGTGGATAAGAAAAAGATCAGAGAGGGATTGGAAAAGTTTCCCACTAGGTCCAATAGCAAAAAGGAAGGTGCAGCTCTGCAGCCAGACGCTGGTAGAATATCCAGAAGATTTACAGGCAAGCAATCGAAAGCAGACGAACAACTGGATGCTGGTAGAATATCCAGAAGATTTACAGGTAAGCAAGCGAAAGAAGATGAACTGTTGAAAGGCAATGTTTTTCCAAGCTTATGTCTTCATACTAAAAATATAACTGAGTGTTCTGTGGAAAAATCAGAAAGGGTGGACCAGAGAATACCAGAGATTGCTGTCACGAGTGAAAAGAAACCACAAGAAGCTCCCTCTAGAGTTCCAACTATTAAGAGGAAACCAACAACTGCCGAAGAAGTGGATACACAGCCAAGGCCAATTCCTCTACCCACGGCAATATCATCACTCCCTGCAGCTGGAGATGACAAGTGGAGGGAGAGCTCAACAAGAACAGGTCCACAATCTAAAGCAGATGCTTGGATGGAAGCCAAGATGGCCAAGATTCAAAAGAGGTAGTTTAATTGTTCAGGAACTTTGGCTCAATAAATAGTAAAATCAATAAAGATGCAAAACTCACCACACGAAGATATGATTATTGGGAATACATCTTCCCTTTGAAAACGAACTGAAGATCAAACATTGAAAATTTTGGAACCTGCTTAAATATCTAGGTGCCAATGGTTGGAATTTCATTATCTTCTCACTAATAAGTAGAAATTGCAGTTATGATAAGATGAATTCCACAATTCTATCGTGGGAGGATGAGAAGAAGAAGAAAGCTAAACACCAACTGAACATGAAAGAGGTAGTGTTTTATTTCCTCTGGTAGGATTTAATGGTGATTGTGAATATCAGTAGTTTGAACTAATTGCCTGTTTATGAAACCGCAGAGCAAATTAGAACAGAGAAGGGCAAGAGCCTTGCAACAATTCCGCATTGAGATGACAAGGATTGATCAGGTAGTTGGAGGAGCAAGAACACAGGTTGAGGAAAGGAAAAGAATGGATGAGCTCAAGGCAAAAGAGAAGGCAGATAAAATCAGAGCAACAGGAAAGGTCCCTGCCACGTGTTTCTGTTGCTAAAGCACTAATAGCAATGATGCACTAGGCTTTAAAAATGTAAAAAAGAAAAACTTATTTCTCTTAAGCTGTAGAAATGTAAACTCTTAATCATGGCATGATGGAAAATGTATTCTGAGCATCATAGAAATACATCTGGATACAATCCAACCTTCAGGATCAGAAAGGACAAATTGACAATAAACTAGTTTTGAATTAACGTAGATAATTACTGCCATTCAAATACACACGTGGGCATAAAATTTACACAGGATCACTAGTTCACAGCTACACTGTATAATAGTTGATTTTGGAAACAGAACGGCAGTAACAAACGGAAGAAACTACTGTATCCTGGATTTCAACGGTAACGTTTGTAAGGGAATATTGGGGAACAGCATACACAAAGCTTGGAGCATGGTTGATGATCCCATCCATGTTATGGAGAAGCTGCCAGAGCACTGTCACAATTTTCCCTCGCTTAAGGTCACCTAAGATCCACGGAAAATACAAGTATACCTGAATGTGCAGTGATTGCAAATACATTACAAGTAGTGAATATTGGAACAAATTAATTACAAACACCTCTACAATAACTCAAATAAAGTTAATTGTAACCTAAAACCAGGATTCTTTGACTGATGCGCAAATACTCTTGACATGGTGGCCTAGTGGCGAAGTAGTTTAGTTCACATAGAAACAAAACACTTTAAGTTGATTTTATTGTTTTGCTTCCCCAGATTAGGCAAGAAGGCATAGTGATTGCCATAACTAAAAGCTACCAGACTGAAATGACCTAGTTTTATTATAGAAATTATCAAAAAGCATATCAGTAAAATTCCGATACAAACCTATCTTCAACAAGAAGCATGATACTTATCTGACTGAGGTGTTAAACCTTAACACAATAACATTGATTGTTTCCAAATTCAAATAGTAGCACAACCACATACTTACAACCATAACTGTATTTCAAGATGACTCCTTGATGCAATCTAGGTTCTTATTCTGCCCCCACCCCATCTCATGAAAGGTCACAGACTAGAAATCCCACCTCATAAATGGAACAAGTGAAATTGTTGAAATTATTGCCATCGACCTCACCATGGTCTGGTAGGCAATGGGATCACCAAGACCTTGTTGTGGCCACAACCGAGCATTCCTCTTTCCCATTCTTTGACCTAGGATTTCAAGTCTGAAACAAGTTCAATCACAAAGTTATAGTATCTTATATGCGGAAAGGCCAAGAAAATTCACCATCAAGAAGGGGAAGACTGAAGCCTTTAGCACATATTGGTCCAGACTGAAACCAGCCTCCCTAAAATCAAAACAGAAACCGATTAGCTATCGGTCTGGTCAGTTTTCATCTCCTATCAGATTTAGTTATTGGTCCCTTACCAGTTACAATATATAAATCAATATAGTTAAATATATGAATTTCAATTAACACCTTCAATTAAGTTCCTATAGCTCTATACACATCATGGGGGTGTTACCCAAAAAAAAAATATACATTAAGGGGGAGGGTTTGCTACGACGCCAGGGTGCAGTTTTGCACCAATAAGGGGGAAGGGTTATGATCGCCCAATAGGGGTGGGCATTTAATGCTGAGACAAGAGTATGAGGTCCATAGGTGGGATGTGAGAGGGCATGCACAAGAATCTGCATACTTGCGTGCCTTCTTTTCCCATACATCATATATCTTGATTTTTAGTTATAATCAATTATAACCCAATGATTAAGTATATATAAATAAATAAATAACAAAACCTATCCCTTTTTTATTGCATTTTTGGTTTCGCTCAGTCTTCCTGGTTCAATCAGGCCAGACCGAAACCAACCATATTTAAGATTTTTTTTTTTTTCTAAAAATCAAAACCAAAAACAGACCAAAAAGTAATTCAGTGAGTCCAGTTTTGATTTTTTCCCCCCGGGCTTAGTTGGGATTTTGGTTCAGCCTCCAAATTGACACCCCTAGATGGAAGATAACTTCCATCATTGAGTTATGACTGCATTTACCCTACTGGAGGCACAGATAAAGTGGCAATAATTCACCATTCAATGAATCATATAATACTAAGGTCTACAGAAAGTGTGAGAAGGAAAAGTGTCAAAGTATATGAGGCAAAATACTTGAGTTTCTAAGCATATGAAGAAAAATAGCAGATAACAAGACCTCCTGATTCATATAATATTAAAGTTTAAAGTCAAATGTCCTCATGGTGGGATCAGTCAAACAGTCAGAACAAATCCCAGCAGAAACTAACTAAACTTTCATGTAGAATAACTGCAATATCCCTGGAAGTATTCTGTCTACCAATAACAGAAATTTGTTTTCAATCAGAATCAGAAGTGTATGAGGCAAAATACTCTAAGCATATGAAGAAAAATAGCAGATAACAAGACCTCCTGATTCCTATAATATTAAAGTTTAAAGTCAAATGTCCTCATGGTGGGATCGGTCAAACAGTCAGAACAAATCTCAGCAGAAACTAACTAAACTTTCATGTAGAATAACTGCAATATCCCTGGAAGTATTCTTTCTACCTATAACAGAAATTTGTTTTCAATCAGAATCAGAAGTGTAGAAGCGATCAATGTTGTCAACCAGAATCAGAACAATTGAAGCCATAAAGCCTGATTAAAAAAAGAAATTAAAAAGGGGAAAAAAAAATCAAAAGATACAAACATGAATACCTATCACTTGACCGTGACAAGTTACCTGGATCCAAGTTGTACCGTCACTCCAACTCAGATGCCTCCTCAGAATCTGAAAGGGGCAGAAGAGTGCAGATCCCAAGCATATGCCCGTTGAGGCACACGTAATACTCGATGCAATCCTCATAAGCACCCAATCTGCTGCATGCACTCTTTGGTATCATTTTTGCCTGTAGCATGCTCCACAGCTTCGCTTTGCAATATGGGCAAACCTCTGTTGGATGGAACTTGGCATCCCTTTCAATCAGCATCTTCCTAACCCTTGATACTGAAAATGACTTAAAAACTCCCCGGAAGAATCCCACATCTCCCTCCTCTCCCTGATCGAGGTGCTCACAAGGGTCAGAAACATACAAAACATCATTTCTGCACTGAGGTAAAAGAAAACTTTTCCCTGAAGTCCTAGAAAACCGGGTCCTGTAAACAAAGTGGCCTGGTATCTGAATGCTATTAAACAGTCCACCCTTGGTGCATCCAGAGCAGTAAATGAGCAGCTTCCCCAGGGCTTTCCAGTTCCCATCCACACTGTGACTCCCGCTAGATTGCATATCAAGCATCATCTTGGGGGCTCGTGTCCGACAGAACTCTTTCCATAGGACCCGTTTTGCAATGTCATCAAACCATTTGCAGACGCAAGAGAGAGTGGCAATCAGCCTAGGGTTCCAATTGAGATGTTGAAAAACAAGGAAAATCACATCTTCATTTAGATGCCCTTTAGTGCAAGCACAGCTTGAAGAGTGTATACAACGATACTGCTTCATTACTATCATTTTACACCTAGTATGATCAAGTAACTAAGTAAGATATTGTGAATCCTTGATGAGCTGAGCCACTGGTTCCATCTCAGTAAACCAATTAATAGTAATAACAATTGAAATCATCCTCTAGAATAATGGGACATTGGATTCATGATCCTGACACATGAAGTACAGTTTGATTAATGCAAGTTTAGGATCCCTCAAGTTCAAAATGTAAATAAAAATCAGGATCCAAAGCAAAAAAAGGCGGCTTGTGAACCAAACTTATGAGAATCACATATACAAAACGGTAAGAGCACAACAACAATGAAAATATAAAAGAAAAAATATGACCACAAATCCACCCACGAGTGGCTTTAAACACCATATCTAGCATTTCATCACAAACAACTCCTAAAAGGACATGTTAAGTTGGATGATAATGGATGGAGAGAGATGCTCCCTTCCAACATCACATGTATTCTCCATTCCCTTGCAAAATGTGGAGACTTATACCAATACCTTGACATCGATTAAGCCTAAATCTCATGCCTGAACTCTCTTTTAATGCTAATCATGCCAATTATGAAAGTTCTTCTGCTTCTTCTCATGAATAACTAATGAAACTTCTTCTCCCCCTCGTAAATTAGAAAGAAAAAGAAATAGGGGATGTTACAAAAGATAGTTCGCAGTACACAAAAGATCAAGTGTGTAATCACTGAAAACCAATTAACAGGATCCGAACAAATAATAAAACCAGCTTCTCACCTCACCTGAGAAAGCTCAATCAGAATCGTTTGAAAACCCTAGCAGGAAATCAGCTTCTACATGAAAGAAGAGAAACAAAGATTAGGGTTTGCACATGAGAAGATGGAAATTCCAAACCCAGATATAGTGAGAAAATTCACCTCAATACCCAACAAATTGACGGCTTCTGACCATTACCCTGATGATAGTTTCGTCCAATTAAGCGATTATTGATAGTTTTCGCTGAAAATTCACTCATCGCCTAGCTGAACGATGAAGCTAGCAGAGCCTCTCTCTCTCTCTCTCTCTCTCTCTCTCTCTCACCTCTTGGAGTGAAGGAACAGTAGTAGCGATGACACCCAGAAAGAAGGAATCAATTCAATTCCTCCACATCTCAATTTGTAACTCATTCTAGTTTTAAAATGTGATCGCTATTTAGGGCTCTTTGTTGGGAAGGTTAGACTCGAGTCCATGGCTACTTGATATAAGAACAGTAGGGAAATTATTTTAGAATGGAATGAGGAGCATCTTTAAGCGATGGGACAAGTAGTCCCATCATCAGAGGATCAGAATCCTTTGGGAATATTTGACCACTTGTTGCTTGAGACAATTGGTGATTTCTTCCAAATGCTGATATGATGGCATGATGAGTTTGACCAGTTGACCTGGACTCAATTCAAAGCCTATATAGATCATGTTTTAGTGAATCCTTAGACCCTGAAAACTTTCATTAGGTTAATAATTATTATTATTATTTTTAATTTTTTTAGAGTGGGGGAATGCTACTTAATGGAGTGGACCCTACGTGCAGACTGAGGAAGGTGCAAATTCATCAGCAAACGCTTTGCAACATCACGAAACTCCTTTGTTCAGGCTGCATACTTTCATTGGCCCCAGGATGATGCAAAGGATACACTAGGGGTGTCAACTAGTCGGGCCTAGTCGATCTCAATCGGGTCTAGTTGGGCTTGATCACTTGAAAATTTTGCACCATGAATGTCCATTTAAGTAAACAGACCTAGCTTTGGAGGGTATGGTATGATTTATAATTAGGCCGATCAGTATCGGGTTTTAATCGGGCTATCTTAAACGGGCCTTAATCGGGGCTTAACCAGACTACGGATCTATTTAAGTCTAAACGGACTTTAAATGTGCCTACCTTAAAATTAATTTTTTAAGTGGGTTGAAGGCCCATAATTATTCAATTTGAATATTAAATCACAAGAGTTTTATACAAAAAATAAGCATACTAGATGGTGACCCAAATATTTAATGAAGGAGAAATGATATGAGATTATGATTGTTTTCAGAAAGGGGGTCGGGCTAGGTCAGGCTACATTGAGTCGGTTCAAATGGGGTCTCTAATCGGTCTGTTTGATCGAGCACCCGACGGGCTAGCTCTTTGCACCGTGAATGCCCATTTTAGGCCCGACACGTTTATTAATCGGGTGGGTCTAGGTCAGACCATAAACGTGTTGGGCTAGATCGGGCCAATCGGTGCGGGCTTAGAATTGACACCCCTAGGCTACACAATCAGGTAGTGGTGATCTATTGTTTTTTTGTAGTTTTTAAGTAAACATTTGGTTGATAAACAAATTTTTTTTTTTTTGGCTAGTTGCTCTGTTGGGCGGTATCATAAAATAAGGGCAGGGTTCATAGTTGACAAATTCAGATTTTACGAAAATTTAATGTTAATTCATTTTACTATTTTGAAAATTTTATTTGAAAAAAGCTGACTATGTAAAAAAAATTGGGATCAATGATCAATTGCCAGAAAAATGGTAGCAATAATCACTTCAATTTGTTAGATTATTTTATTAAAGTTTTTGTGAGTTTTCTATTTTCAAATTTTCAAGTTATTCATAATTAGTGTGATCCCAAAAGAGTTTCCAAATGAAAACAAATCTCAAAGAAGAAGAAGAAGAAAACAATTAAGGAAGATTTTTCACGTCTATCAAAAATAGATTGTCTAGGGATTTTTTTTTTTAGGTAACGAAGGAAGTAGATAAAAGGCAAGAGGTTCAAACTCAAGACCACTTGGTTTTTTTTTACTAACAACGGGTATCCAGGCCTTCCTGACTAGTCCCGCAGGCCCATGCTGATCCCACAACCACATGGACCGAGTCATACCGGGGTTGAATGAGCATAGGCTTTTTGAGCATAACTCACCAACTACGTTAGGTAGTTCATTTTGCATACATTGTTTGATATTTGTATATTAAATTTCAACTTGGTTTAATTTTACAATGTGTCGATAAAGTATTTAAATTATTTTAAATAATTGATGTAATAGTCAAATATACAGTGAAACATATAATTGAGAGACAACATTCAATATCTAGAAGATGGTTCTACATACCACATAATGTAGACACAATGTTGTATCTCATACCCATCCTTTAAAATCTAATTTTTATCAGGAAGGTTGAGTGCAATGGGAATCCAACTATTTTTTATGCAGAAGGTAACATAAATTGTTAATTTGCCATGCAATAACTTGTTGAGTGTCCAAATTTGGTGCACATGTTAATCTCATTATAAAAATTTCAGATGAAATGTATAATCTTTCACACAACAAAAGAGATGGTTGAAAAAATGATTGAGAAGTCAACTCTAAAAAATGGAAGGACAAAAGTAAAATCAAAATTGTTCCTTTAAAGTTGAGTTGGACTACCAAATTTGATATGTGACTAATCCAATGACACTTTGACCGCAACATCATCTATATGGCAACAACCTTGCATCCTTGCATCCTTGCATCACTCTTACCAAAGTTGCTTCAAAACTCACAAAGTGCATCTGTATATCTGATGGCTTGTTGTGCCTCATCTTTGATCAAGAGGTCTTTAAATGTAAGTGGGGACTTTTGGGGAGACCCTTCTGGTCTCTTCAGGCGTGCATATGAAGCAAATGATCATATCTTCCACTAGCCTTTCTGGTGCTTAAAACCTGCAGGTTGTATGGGAAGAAAGGGGTCCCATGGTATGAGGGAAGGGATCCAACAAATGATTGAGGATTTTTTGATATATACTGGTTTTTGGGTGATCAAGTTTGTTGGGATAAGGCTTAGTTGAGTTGAGTTGAGTTTGTAGATGTATGAGTTTCAACTATTGGGTGGGTAAGGGGAATGAGAACTTCTAAGGACCAATCTGTTTCTTACAAGCTGAACACAGAGAATGAGAACTTCTTGTCCACATATCTGGAACATATGGCACTCAATCTGGGCATATGTAGTGACCCCTATTTATCTGTGATTAGAGAGGATCGGGGTTGGCTTTACCAGGCCATATTGGTTTGCTTCTGCTTATGTTGACTGCCACTGCTTCCCTTCTTTGACTGTTTTCTAGAGCATCAGAATCTTTTTCTTGAGCTGCTTCTCCTGGAAGGAGAGTTTCTTCCATTGTTTATGTTCAGATAACCCAGTTACCCATTCAAAGCTTTGACAGGCCACCTATTTATAAAGCTAAAGGATGAGTTCAAAGACTACCTTGTAGTCCCTTTGAATTGATCTTTATGGAAAATTCCCAAGTCCAGATAGGATGACAGGAAAACAATGATTTCCCTTTTCCAGAGATGGTGGAAAATGGGAAAATAAGAAAGCACCTGGTTGATTCAGAAGAAAAAGGCTATGAGATCTTACTCTTACCTGATTCTTCCTCTCCAAGCCTATTAAGTCCAGCTGTGTGCTTCGAAGGAAGTTCGGGATTCGTCTCAACTACATGTTTTGAGCAACACCAAAGTCTAGCAGGGCAACCCTCCCCCGCGCCCA
>NC_056566.1:2574908-2605532 GCF_013358625.1 Macadamia integrifolia
AAAAAAAAAAAACCCAAAAAAATAGAAGAGAAGAAAAGAATAAAGGACAGAGGAGAGTAAATCTTAACCACTGAACAAGGTATAAGATTTAGACTCAATCACCAAGTAGGAACAAGTACACTGGGTATTTAAAATTAAAAAAAACAAGAACACAGACCTCTGAAATACAGAGACTTCACATGTAAAATCATCATACAAACAAGAAAAATCCTTCAATTTTTTATTAAGCCGCCTCAATTTGGTTGAACTCTCTTCATTAAATCCTTGCAGCTTACACAAAATATTGTAAGATTCATTTCTGCCAACTTAAATTTTTTATATTATTATTATTTATTCTTTACAAAATCACATTATGGTAGAAAAGGGAAACAACCTTTGAAACTCAACTACTAGAAGGCTTGCTCTCTTGTAAGGATATTACAGTTTCGAATGCCCCCACCAATGCTTTGACCTTGCTCTTCCTGGTCTCAACAAGTTTACTTGCAGTCTCTTCAATAACATTATTAAACAAACCTTGAGCATCTTTCTTTCCCTGCACATCTTGGTGTCTCAGAACTACCTTTACAGATTCAGATTTGGTACCATCTGTGTCACCATAAGTGATTTCTCTCCTCCTTCTGAAGCTTTTCCTTCCGATTCCACCTTTACCATCGTCCTCCCCTAGCACTCTTCCTCGTCTGAATTTGAGTCTTCTTGGGCCATTGCTCTCAGTTTGAATGTCAACTACACTTCCTCTCCTGAATTTTAACTTTCGGGGTGGGCAATCTGTATTTTCAGAGTGAACATCTCCCCTTGCAGACTTCTTATCGTCCATGTTCAAAGTCTCGATTTGGTTCTCATTATCAGTTCCATCATATTCAGAAATGGAGTCATCTGCTTCACTAAGCATAGACTCTGATTCCTCATTATCTTCCTCCACATGTGGATACAGCAATTGAGAGGACTGAGAAGAGGAACCCAATGACGATGACAATGCTGATGAGGACAGAGATGAAGATGATTGAGTAATATGAGTTCCATTTGGGGCCAGTTTCAAGCTTTTGCTTTTAGGCTGTTCAATGACATACAAGGTCTTCTCTTTGATTGGGTTGGGTAGTTTGGGTACAGCTTTCTTAACCTTGGGCTGACTCTTCAGAAGTGAAACTGCATTTATGTTCCTATACTTCCTTGTATTGGAGCTCAGAACTCTGTCGACAGAAGGAACAGGGGAAACAGTAGCTATCGACGGCCCCAATGCTTTCTTTTCATCTAATTTGTACTTACTTGTATTGGAGCTCAGAACCCTTTTGACAGAAGGTTTAGGGGAAACAGAAGCTATTAGTGGCCTCAATGCTTTCTTTTCATCTACTTTGTACTTCCTCGAATTTGAGCTCAGAACTCCACTGACAGAAGGTTTAGGAGAAACAGAAGCAATCAGTGGCCTCAATGCTTTCTTTTCATCTATATTGGAAGTAGCCATTTTCTTCACTAGCTTGAGGTCACTTTTTCTTTTACCTCCCATACGACTTGAAAGACCTGAGGGGGGAGCTGGCTTTGCCGCTACAGAATTTGGTTTCAAAGGACTATCAGGTTCTGGGGATGCATTATTACTCTTGACAGGAAAAGAAGTTCGTTTTGTAGAGGTTTCTAATTTCTTGGCAGGTGACAGAGCATGTTTTGGAGAGATCTCTATTTTCATGGCAGATGACAGAGCTTGTTTTGGAGAGATCTCTATTTTCCTGGCAGATGACAGAGCTTGTTTTGGAGAGATCTCAGTTTTCCTGGCAGATGACACAGGTTTTTTTGGAGAGATCTCTATTTTCCTGGCAGATGACAGAGCTTGTTTTGGAGAGACTTCTACTTCCCTGGCATATGGCAGAGCTTGTTTTGGAGAGTCATCTACTTCCCTGGAAGGTGACATAGCTTGTTTTGTAGAGACCTCTACTTCCCTGGCAGGTGACAGAGCTTGTTTTGGAGAGATCTCTACTTCCCCGGCAGGTGAAACAGCTTGTTTTGGAGAGACTTCTACTTCCCTGGCAGGTGACAGAGCTTGTTTTGGAGAGACATCTACTTCCCTGGCAGGTGACACAGCTTGTTTTGGAGAGACCTCTACTTCCCTGGTGGGTGACACAGCCTGTTTTGGAGAGAATTCTACTTCCCTGGCAGGTGACACAGCCTGTTTTGGAGAGACTTCTACTTCCCTGGGAGGTGACACAGATTGTTTTGGAGAGACCTCTATTTTCCTGGCAGGTGACACAGCTTGTTTTGGAGAGACCTCTATTTTCCTCGCAGGTGGCACAGCTTGTTTTGGAGAGACCTCTATTTTTTTGGTTGGTGACACAGCTTGTTTTGGAGAGACCTCTATTTTTTTGGTTGGTGACACAGCTTGTTTTGGAGAGATATCTGATTTTTGGGCAGGTGACACAACTTGTTTTGCAGAGACCTCTATTTTCTTGGCAGGTGGATACGCTTGTCTGGGGGAGACCCCTATTTGCTTGGTCAGTGACAAAACTTGTTTTGAGGAGGCCTCTTTTTTCTTGTCAGATGATGAAATTTGCTTGATTATTTCAGAAATGGTGGGTAACTGGGTTTTCGAATCAAGGAAAGGCCTAAACTTAACAGAGGGTTTCTTCTTTCTTTGTGATACAGTTGCAAAATTTAATGAATCTTCGCCTTCAGTCACAGTACTTGCAACTCTTTTCGGAATGCGACGTCTTCCCTTGGGTTCAATAGCATGTTTCCAACCATATTTACAGAAATCATGGCAGGAACCAGTAGAAGCTCTGAGATAATGAGGGGGAAGGATCTTTTTGCTTCTTCTTGATAGATTGGTTTTCCCTGTTGAGTTCCTCAAAATACTATCATCTGACATGGTTCTTACCGGGGTCACCAGGATTTCGTTCCTCTCAGCCATCTATTAAGAATGGAGAAAATACTGCAACAGTAAAAGAACTCAGAATCATGCACCCAAAAGTATTGTCCAATATGAGCATGTGTGCATGCATGTCCGCATATGTGAGAGAGGGGGAGGAAGGGAGTGATGGAAGGGAGTGATGGGAAGGGCAAAGGGCCAGAAAATTCACGCTAAAAATTATGCGGACCGAGGCGATATATAAATTGGCTCATACTAAACTCATCTATAGAACAGGTTCACTTATGACTCAAATAATATTGAAAAATTGATTATAAAGAACAACAGAAGAGTACTCACCAAGATTTATTCCAACTTTAACTTAGGCATAGATTATTTAAAATATAAATCTTTGAAAAATGTCCAACCTGAAAACAAAGAGGGGAAGAGAGACAACAGTTAAAAAGGAACATATTCTTGAGAACTACAGAGGAAATTCATGACTCTCACATGTATTTATATTTCCAACAAAAGAAAATATGCCAACCATCACATTGAAGAAATATGAGAGCAAAGCAGTAAACCAGTACCTCCAATCAAAAGAAAAAGAACCCAAAAAGAAGAGAACTGACGGACTATTCATGATAAAGGCATTTATTTCCCTAGCTTCTAAAATCCAAAAACCTGAAGCAGTTGATCAACATCTCAGTAAGACAACTTTCTAACATAGAAAGTAGAAAAAAGAACCAAAGCTGAATAACTCCAATAGATATCATAAGCCTATAGAAAACCTAAGATGTAGTTCAAAAGTCCTTCAAATAGATTACTACAACATACTACCACTAAACACTGCAAATGAGGATTCCCATTCAAGGATAAACAAAAAGTCAAAAACCGTGTCCTATTGGGAAAATTTCTCAGAAAAACGAAAATTTGAAATTCATCAACAAATTACACATCATCCCCTGTTTTCAATTCCATCCACCCAACTTTCTGTTCCAATCCAGCACCCATAAACTAAAAGCAAAAAGGAAAAAATGAATGGAACTCTGATTTCCATTAACAGAAAGCACTTATAATAACCCCTTACAGTTGTAGCAGATCAATTAATTACTTGAACTCATATAAAAGTATTATATTTTATATTTCCCAAAGTATCGAAGAAGAAATAGAAAGAAAGAACTCTGGAAGCAAGTAGCAACCAATAAAGAATGATAACCGTGTCGAGTACTGGTCTTGTTTGGTTGGAGGCAACACGGGGCATGGCTTGTGGTCTGACTATATGACATTTTGTACTTGTTTGGTAATAAGCCAAATCTTCCTTTTCTCTCCTCAGAGGAGGTGGAATAAAAGAAGACATCAAGATGCAAAACTCACCATATCTTACGTTGCAAATTAAGAAACTAGAATAAAACAATTATGAAATTGTTAGTACTATAAGGGAAAATGACCACTGTATTCAATATGACAGTTTCAATCACTAAAATAAGCATTATTCAAAACTTTGGAAGCAAGTAGCAACCAATGGAAAATATGGACCATATAGTCCGCAATACAAGGATCCTCATGTACGGAATGGAATTGCCATAGTGCATATTTCCATTTGTAATTTCCATCTTTTCATCCGTATTTTCTGACTCTCTGGATTTTGGTCATTGAAACTATGATGCATGGATTGAAATTATTATCATTAGACTTTCCAACAGAAGCCTCTTTACCCCTCCCCCCCCCCCCCCCTCCACATGGAAAAAAAAAAAATATATATATATATATATATACGTTTTTCTTTTCTTCTAAAGCTATTACTGTAGTCTGATAACATCAATCAAACTAAGCATTCAAACAATTCCTCATGGTTAATATCATGAGTTTCAAAAAGGAGTTACAGCAATTCATTGAAGTAAATACCATAAGATGACACAATGCAGTTGAAATGATTACAGCTGGTTAAAACAGAGTTTCATAATTTACCAGCGCATATTACTGAAAGTTTGTCAAAATGAACAAGTTATCTTTAAACACAGAGTGAACCTATAACTTCCTGTAAATCCCCTGTGATACTAAATGACTGAAATAGATAAAGACCCTGTTACTGAAAATTAGAGATGAAAAACTATGTATTAGTGATCATGACCCATTTGACACTCTGCTTTCAAAAGATTTTTTTTTTTGGGTAAATAAAATAACTTCAAAACCCCACCAAAATCATGTCTTGGATAATTCTCTACTGTTGGTATAATTAAAAACGACATCTAATCACAAATACACCCAAAAAACAAAATTATGAGATGAAACTGTACAGCAATCTGTAAAATCACTGGATGAGGACAAATGAAATTAAGCGGAAACCCGCCAAGAACATGCCTGTTACATTGCAACACCCTCATCACATCAACAAAAACTCCAAAAGATAAAATCGATCAAGCTCAATTTTATTGAATGGAATCTTGAAAACAATTCTTTCTTTCAACGATTCCAGCATCAGAAAATGCAGGACAACATAAACATCAAATTTATTCAAAGAAAATTTATATATTACAAGAGTTCAATCAATAAAAACTGAAAGAAAATAAAACCAAAAACGCACCCACCTTTCAAGAATTTCCCTTCAACAGAAAAAGCCAGAAAAAAAGATTCCAGTTGCAACCCATATCGAAAAATCGAGTTTTCCACCCAACAGTTCCCATGATCATACAAAATAACACATGAATGGACTTTTTCCCCGGCGGAGGGGGTGTTTGGAGGTGGAGGTAGAGGTGGAGGTGGAGGTGGAAGGTGGGTCAAATTTAATGGAAAAGAAGCATAGAAAAAGCAAAAGGAATTGTCAGAATGATACGTAATACAAACCTTTCTGCAACTCTCTTTCACCGGAAAGTGAAGGAAAAGCAAAGGTGAGGCAGGTCGGCCTGGTGAGGCCTCAATGAAAAACCCACTTTTGCTGTAGAGATCGTGCAAGCAAGTATAGCAGCAGTTTTGAATTCTGGGTCCTTTCAGTCTTTTCCTCTGGGAGAAGTGCATGAGATTGCGTGTTTGTTACAGAGATTTAACTATAAAAAAATTGTTATTATACCATTGGAATCTCCGATCTCCGGAGAGAGAGAGAGAGAAAGAGAGAGCTGGAGGGACTTGACTTGGGACACGGGAGAAGCCAAGGGGAGAGCTTTGGAAGGAGGAAAGCGTGTAGCGAATGAGCCCACCAAACCAAAAGAAACGGTCTGAAAAGAAATCAACTCTTCTATTCTTAGAATGATGATATATATACACTAAATTCTCGTCAATTTCTCGTCTGTTTCAGGTTAATCTCGTAATTTCCTTTTCTGAAAAATCCCATTAATTAACTAATTAGGGTTGTTTCTACACCCCTCTTTCTCCTTCACAAATGTGGCAACAAAATTTTGATCTCTTGCCATGTTTAAGTATGAATCTCCTAGTTTCCTTTTTATTTATATTTTTTTTAATGAAAAGGTTCCTCAAAGACATTATAGTCCTTAACTCAACGTGAGAACCAATGAAAACACATGTGAAAACATCAATATGGGCAACTTTTTATACCTTTTATGAGGGACGGGGTGATTATTTCACCTCCCTTTGTATCTAAGCACAAGAGCGTTACGAGTATATATAGAATTTTACTAAGATTTGGAGTCAAACCCTTGCAGTTTCGCTTTCTTGATTGTTCAAAACTGATTCACTTTCAAATTATCAGATCTCTTTTTTGATAACCTCCTTTGCATTTTTTTTTCTTTTTCAATTCATTGAAACAAATTATTTAAAACATTAAAAAAAATTTTAAATAAATTTTTTCTTATGGGAGAATTTTTCTACTTGAATTTTATTTTAAAAACAAGGGAGACTTCATGGAAAAGAAAAGTAGAATATTTGGCATTTAACTTTTTGACATGTTGACATTCCATCTGGTAAAAGAAAAAATAAAACAATTTTTATCAAAAAAATTCATATGTCGCTGAAATGATTTTTAAATTTTAAGGAAAAAATGTTTGTCTGATCCATTGATGTGCTAGGGTTTTTTTCTCCAATGAGAGGCCATTCCATATGAAACATCTAGACTCATTAGACCGTTAGTTTATTTCTTAAATGATAGACTATTAGATTACAATATGGAATGTCTAGATTCATTAAACCGTTAGTTTATTTCCCTACTGATAGACTATTAGATTACCATCATTTTTTTTCTTCTAAATTTAATGTTTATTTCCCTAATGATAGACTGATAGATAACCATCATTTTTTTTTCTAAATTTATTTAAAATTTTACAATACTTTTTTTTTTTTTTTTTTTAATTTGAATCATTCAGATCATCATTCCTATTGGAACAACAAAAGGGGGGGGGGAAATGGTGGGTCAATAATGCAGGGTCCTTGAACATCTCTAGTGACCATTGACCTAAGAGGTGCAATTTCTTAATGAAGGATTTAGGTCTTCAAGAGACCAATGATGATTTGACACTAAGATTAGATTCTAGAAGAGTGGATATCATCACTTAATTCCTACCCTTCATTGTTCAATGATATGAAATTTTAACTTGGTGGTTGTGGTTCGAATCATAGAAATAGCCTTGTGCACTCTGTCATGTTACTCAAGGTTTAAAAACTCAAAATTGGAACACAGTTGGTTCACTAACTTCCGGTTTAAATCATCCTAGAATCAAAAAAGTAACAATCAGACTTAGCTAGAATTGGCCTGGCCTCAACCTAACTCAATTGGGCTTAATACATAGAGAATTGGGATTAATCAGAATTGACCCAGTTGATTTTGAGTCGAATTGATTGATTCTGGTCCATTTTCCCAATGACTTCCTAGCATCCTCAATACTCATAATTGCCTATTTTCTTCTTTCTAGCAACCTCAACTACTTTATTATGTGTCACCAATTGCCTAATGAAGTTGATAACAACTCTACTTGTTGAAGCAGGTGGGCGATAAGTTTCGATGTCTTGAGATAGAAACAATGGATAGGGTATTATCAACATCGTCGTCCAATAGGCTGCAGAATAATGATGACCCTAGTTGCGTACATGATTGAGCCAATCTCATTCTAGATCGAATCAATCAGTATCTATTAGGATCCGATTGGATAGAATAGACTTTAAAAACAATTGGTATTTTGAACCATTTTACCTTTATACCTTACCAGTGGATCGATATTAGAAGAGACCGATCCCCAATCCAATCCGATCCGATCCAATTTTTAAAATTAAACTGTAGAAACCTACTAACTATTAAGATTTCAATTTCTAACTAAATCAAGGCATTGCCCAGCTAAGAAAAGATCGTTGAAAGGAAAGAATAAGGTCCAGCGAATATTTTCCTTTCAAAGGAATGGTAAGACTTATACGTATATTTGATATTTAATATTCGATTCTCAAAATCTCATATCGTGGGTTGAAAGAGCCAAAATATCATCTCACCATTTTCTCGTCAATATATCCTCATGATTTGAATTCTTTAATAAAAGACTAAGGAGAAGGGAGGGAGAGAGCGAGGGAGGGAGGGAAGGCATGAAGAAGGTTATTTTTAATGGCATGCCAATCAGCTGGAAAGTCAAATTTTGAATTTGGGTTTCATTGGGGGAAGTTCGATTTTGTCTAATAATTTATATTAATATTAATAACTAAAGAAAGGGGTGATTTATAGTTCTTATTTAAGAACTAATAGAATCAGATAGATACTCTCATTCAATTATTGTTATCAAGGATTCAAGATAGGCAGGTATGGATAGTTAAAGAGTTAAAAATGATTTCAAATGGTTTTAATTAAAAAAATACAATATAAATTAATTTAAACTACCTTCCTCATTTTGCTTTTTTTAACACACAGTTGGGTTGTTTAATGGCCCATGTACTTTCATGAGAAATGACATTTAAAAAATTCAAACTTCCTTTACATTTTTTACATTATTAAATATTCTCAATTCTCATGTTCTTGTTATTTTTATAGTTTTTGTTTTGGTTTCTCAAAATTTAAGGATACTTAATTGGGTTTTACTTTTAACTGACAAATGATTTACATAAAATATGAAGCAAATTTAATTTGATTTACTTACATAAACCTTTTTATTGGTTTGATTTTTTTTAATGATATCTCACTCTAAGATGTACAAATGATTTTCTTTTCCTCACTTTTGGGGCCCAATTGGGGATTGTGGGTTTTGTTTTGGGGTGGGGGGGGGGGGTTGCAGTACTTAACATAAAAACAAAAATAAACAGTATCAAGAAACAGAGTGAAGAAGAATGGCCCCCACCCTATGGGGAATCCTGTCTTCCCATTAAAGTTATTAAAGTGGTTCTCTATGGTGTGGGGATCCTGCTGTAGTTAAAGCAACAAAACAAGATAAGCAATCCTTAAAGATTGATTTGGCTCAATAAATTAATCAAAAAATTAAATTTAAAATAAAAAAGAAAGTATAAATAAATGTACTTTCATTCTTTCCCTCCTCCCTCATCACTTCCCAACAGATATGGTATATTTTCTAATTGTAATAGTGAGATCAAATGAGCTAATCCTCCTCCAATCAATTGATGGGTCACAAGATGCAATTACTTAATCTTATCCTTCTCTCTGTTCCCCCTCTTGAGATGGAAGTATCATCTGTGGTTTATTGGTAGGAGAAGATTAGATAAAGAGGGTGACCCTCCAACCAAAAGGAAAAAGCTAACCCACATATTAAATATGGTCACCAATGTTGTTGGGAAATATTATTTCTTTGGTAGTAATTGAATTGCTATATATATTTCATGAAAGGAGAAAATGGGGCTTCACCTGCAAAAAGAAAAATTTCCTGACTTGATCTGGATGGCCTCACCAGCTGTTTTACTTGCTACTCATACAGGGTTTTAGTACCACTTGGACCCATTCCACATTGGCAAAGGCTTTCTTGTTCACCAACCCTGAACCATATAGAATCCAAGGCATTGAAGCCTATTTTAACTTTCCTTTATGAAAGGCATTGAGGCCTTTTGACCAGGGTATGCCAACAAGTATTTAAATTTGGTAGCTCCAAATGTATGATAATTAACCTCCAACAAGAATCCTAGCCGTTGGCTTGGCATCCCCACATTTTTCTGATCACCAGGGGTGTGACAATCAGTGACCTCAAACATACTAGTAGCTTTCATCAATTGGTATTCTGTTCATGTTCTTCTTTTCACCCTTTTCCTATGTGAATCAGTTTTGAATCAGTGTGAAGCTTCTAAAAAAGTCTACCTAGGCTTACTATATATACCTCACAACAAAGGAAGGTAATCATAACAAGGGGTACCTAAGCACTTTAGCTCTTCAAGCAAAGTTTCTCTTCATTATTGCCAAAAGAAAGAAAAAGAGGCATGAAAAAAGTGAGCTTAAAGTTCCTCTGAGAATTGTCCACTTTATTTTCTATAACAAAAGTCAAAAATGAAAAAAAAAAAGGTGTGGTTTTAGGCAAAGCAGGCCTGGATTGGATCCCTGTACCAGCCCCCACCAATCGAAAATGGCTTCTCATGAAGCTTCAGAATTACATGATACGTTACCCAGATTAGGCAGGGTTACAGCATTGCCACGGTATCTGGGTAACTTGGTGACAACATGCTTGATCTAAGAGGAATATAGACAGTTCCAATAAAATACTGATCATGAAATTTCCAAAAATAAATAAAATGTCGATCATGCCAGGATGAACAGTTAAATAGATAGTTAACACCAACACGCTTCCTGATGAATTCCTAACCTGCTATTTCAACATTACCCAGACATAAAACATCATCCCATGATCATATCTCATTCATAAACCTCAACTGCGAGTCTTATAAAGACAAAATTTGAGTGCTCTTCAGTAGGAGTACAATCAAAATTATTATTCAGTCGTTAACACTTAACAATCTGTTATGACAACTAGCAAGGAAAACAAGAATTGAAGTGTCATTGGGAACTTTCTCCCTCCTCTTTCAAGGGAAAATGGTGAGATCAACTATAGCACATATACATATAAGGAAAAATGAGAGAGAAGCCTTACAAGGTAATTTTACATGATTATTATACTACTGTTTTCTGCCTGAGACAGTCTTCTTCACAGCACCAACTGAGACCAAGAATTGATCAAGAGAAGATAAAGTCTTCATATCATCTGGGGGAAAATAACTGGCTGCCTTACCCATGATGGATGTGAAGAGAAGAGAAAGCGAAGGCCGTGTGATGTAACGCTCACCTAAAAGGTCATCAAGGAATGCAAAGGCTGCAAACAAATCTGACCTGCTTGCATTTATTGGAGCAGCAAAGTGTGCGGGGATTATTCTCTTGAAGCTCCAGTCTCGTGCAATTCTGTCAATCCAATCCCTGACCTGAAAGTTTGAAGCTACTCAGCTCATATCAAACATACGAGTGAGCCATGATTCTCAGTTTGACCTGGTTGACTGGTTGAGCTTACTCAAAAAATTTTGAGGTTGACTAAGTTAACTGCAAGACTGAAACTAGAGTGCATTGACCATCAATCCACAAGCTCTTAAGTTGTGCTTGTAGGTTTCAAGGCACAAGTAATGCTAAACTGCCTACAGCCATAGTAAAAGGAGGTCGGTGGTGTTAAATTAAACAAAACAAAATAACAAATATGCAATAAGATCATTGAACCTATAAGGTTATAAATCTATTTTATTATATGTTGCTGCGCCGAGCTCTGACTAGCAAAACAAACCATTGAAAAAATCTGGGACAACTAAAATGTTCATTAACCACTGAGGGGTTACATGGACATGGGAGGAAAGTATATGATTCAATTTGAGCCTGAAATTAGACCCATGGCCAATTCAGACCATTCCCTATATATCCAATTGTCAATATTACCACATCATCCACCCAGCCAAGCTAGGTGGGTGGCCTGCCGGCCAACCTTTTACTTTATAGTAGTAGCTTGAACTCAACCCTAATTGTAATTTGGGTTGGGGAAACTCAAACCCAGGAGGTTTGCTTTGTGGTTTAGTTTTCCCTTCACTTCGGGTTAGGCTTGGGATTGACCAATTTAAAGTATAAACTGAAAAAGAAAAATGTAGAAAGGGGGGGGGGGGGGGAGGGCTCATTCTGTTAAAAAAAGAAAGAAAAATTGGATGTAGTCAACTATGAATTCGTTACAGTGTGTCCATGAACCAACCTGAATTAAAAGTGGGATGTGATGAGCCAAAATGAGAGATAGAAATGCGTGGTAGTCTCTACTGGCTGGGCAGTTCATTCATTGCCAACATTAATTGATTTTATACTGGGTTCAGTTCAGTAACCAGAAATCTCAGGGCTCAAAAAAATTTGTTAGTTCATGTCTTCACCAAATATGCCTGGCAACAAAATATCCTTCTGGTTTCTGCCTACCTTTTCAGGAACTTTGCTGAAAACTAGCGTCTTGACTATGGGTGAAACAATTAACTTCTGTGACATTTGAGCAAAACTGGCAGTCGGCTCCAAAAGGTTTGATGGACCCAGGAACAAGATTTGGAGAACCATTCTCTCCCATCCTGTCATTAAAAGAAGATAACAGAATATATCCATTGGTCGATGGAAGCAAGAGAACTAAGAAGCCAATTTTAACCCATTTGATTTTCACTTAGGATGTGACAAAAAGAAACATGTAGACTGAGAATGGGACGAACCAATTGATCAACACAGACGGGTATAAAGGATGACTACCTATTTGACGGTTCAACTTGTTGTCAACAACTGGTTCATCTGGGACTTCCCTTCCTTTACTAAGAAGCTTCACGGCCAAACCATTCTTTGCAGATTGTAACAACGATTCTTTGCTAATGCACTCTGGTGGTTGCCTTGGGACAAAAATTACAGCATCGGTTACCAGCAACGTCCTTGAACGCTTATGGTAAAATGCCACCTCTACATATGGCCCAATTCCTGAAATCCATGCCCACTTTAATAGAATAAACAAATCAACAAAAAGAGGTTTCAATTTGTGCTTGTGTAGCTCAGATTACCAACTTCTGGTGAGCTGAGGACTTTTTGTTCAATCTCAATGGCCCATGGGGTGGAAGAATCCTCATCTTTCAGAGTTTTGGCACGAAAGATGCCAAAGAACTCAAGTGGCAAATTGAGAGGCCAACTCCATTGCCTAGGTGCCACCCATATCTGAGCTCTTGGAAATTTTCTCGAAAATGGACCCACAAATATTTTGTGCTCATAAGCAAAGGTTGGAAGGACTATATATTCTACAGGAGCTCCCAACTCCTTTACAAGCTGTCAAGAGACAACAAAATAAGAATGGTCATCAACATAAAGAATGGAAAGCACATAGTTTGCATAAAATGCATGGGAATCATATCAATGGAATAGGAACAAATTGATCCCAAGGAAACCATTTAATACATTCTCGTACTATGTACCCTGACGTATGGTACAATAGTATTTGAAGATTAGGTGAAAAGAGATTGTAAGTTGATAGACTCTCATTTAGGATGAAAGTGCTGGAAGAATAAATAGATAAGTAATGACCTACCTAGAGACAACCTCAAGTCAGGAGTGGAGTAAGATGAGGACATCATCCTTTTGTTTGCTGTACATAATGCAAACAATTTGAACCACCCTCCAACATCTAGGTGGCTTGACTTTTTCAGGGACCATCCACTCTTTCCTATCATTATTTTTTTGGGAGAAGCAGCACTTTTCTACTTTGATGCACTTGGGGGGGGGGGGGGGGGGTTGGAGGGACTAGGGATTCTTGTATCTATAGCCAAATGAATATTTACTCCTGATTTTTTATCTATTGGTTGATTGTCATATGTAAAAGGACATGATAGAAATGTGAGACAAATCTTATATATAATGTCTCATATACAAATATGGTACAACATTTTAATAGAAAGGGTGAATTGGAGAAAAAGAGAACCTGAATACACTCATTGGTCGGAGCAATTGGTGCATGGATCCATAATCCTCCAGACTTGAGCTTGATGACTGTCATTCGGATGTTTGTTGAGACACTGCTGAATCCTAAAGCTTGCTCTTGTTCGAAGAGCCATATACAATCTTTCACAGCCTTAAGCAGATGTGAACATGAACAAAAAGGGAGTCAGAGTAAGACAATGGCTAGCATGAAATGTGCACTCTTTGCTCCAAGAATGATCCATTGTCTCTAAGTAATTTGCAGCAAACCCAAAGTGTGGCTTTTAACATTTGAGCACCCAAGTTCTCAAAATACTATGCAAGTGCCAAGACACATTTCATGCCAGCGTCACTATGTTGGCTGCTATGTCCACCAGGACACGGCAAAGGCTGCAAGTGGGTGCAAAATAGAGTACATTTCTTATGTTCCTGTTGGCTTAGATGAAGTGTGGGGTATAGGAACAGCTCATAATTAGAAAGTATACAGTCCAGGCAACATAGCTTCCAAGTTGAGTCACCAGGATGATTACATTCTTTTCAGGATCCCCAGAAAAATCAATACTCAAAAGATCCAAAAACAAGTTGATCATGATGTAAGTCATATTAAAGGTAAAGTTGTTTGTTTTAATACAACAGAATTTAATCAAATGCTTGAATTGTCTAAATCAACCCAACTTAATAGGATGTTGATAAGAATTGAAGAGGTGGCAATTTGTAAGATTTCAAGAAGATAGAACTCAATCAAGCAAATAAAAATTTGATAAATGGATTATATCTTTCTGATTTGATTCATTCATCAATCCCTGATCAAGTTCCTGGAGTCCACAAACAACTGAATAACTCATCTGGAGAGACAGCAGAATATCACACCTACTAAAATGAACCATAATCTTGTTTTAAACCATATATTTCCAGATGCCCTACGCACACTCATTGTACATGTGATGGTTATATACCTGCCAATTAAGTTATAGTATGCATCCCAATCAATGCATTTTTGTGGATCACCAACCGATTTGACTTTCGACCACAAAAAAGAATCTGACTGATTAGATTGTTATTATGCTATTAGAACAAAGTATCTAAGGAGGTAATTACCACAATGGTTAGCGGACCTCTAATGGTCCAATCACAAGGGGTGGATGATACAATAAAAGCCTATCATCTTGTGATAACCTATCAGGAAGTTATAGGAACAGAACACAGAGAAGAGATACAAACATTGAAGACAAACAGTACAATAAAAATATAGAGAGAAAAACTCTGAATTATTACATGAAAGCAAAATTTCAACTTCAAAACCAGTTGTACAGTTACTTGGTTACATCAAGCATGCATTAAGAATCCGATAATACATGGAGAAGGAAAACCCCATCAAAGTACAACCCCTTATCAAACAACTACTCTGGACCAATTCTTACAATCAGAGATTGAATTCCAAAAGAACCCAAGACTTTGTCTCAACTGTATTCCTACTATTAGGCCAGTGAAATTTTGGGGAATTAAATCAACCATCCAAAAGAGAGAAGCTGAACGGATACCCATTTTTCAAATCAACCAATCAAAGCTAAAGAGATAAGATTTCAACAAATATTCCAACGGAAACAAATCAAACAAGATGGCAGTGGAAGAATATCAATCTCAGATGATAAAATTACTACTGAAGAATCTAAACAACAGCTCACCTCAGTTCTTGTTGTGCGCCTATTTAGAAAAGGACCAAGAGGGAAAGGAAACCCTGTGAAATTCAAATAAAATCTTCCACCATTATTGCTAGTGGTAGTTGTGCTTGCAGAAGTAACCACCAATCTGAAGTAATCTCTTCTCTGGCTTCTGGGTTTCAAGTGTAAACAAATACCCTTCAATGGTCCTCCCAGAAATGTAGAAGTTGGGTCCCCAATGGATTGAGGGTTCTGCAAGAAACTGGATTTTGGAAAGGAAACGGCAATGGCTGTAACCATTTTTTTAATGCTTAATTACCATTCTTAGAAAATAACATCTTCTTCTGCTATTTCATCATTCATGAGTTTATCAAAAGCTTAAAAAAAAAGAAAAAAAAAAAAAAACCTTAACTTCTGGTTACTCTTTTGACACGTGGAGGATCGATTCTCGATTCTTGATTTTTTATTTCGATTTTTTCCACTTGGGTTTTCAGAATTTCTTGTGGCTGTGAGCCTGTGATGAGGAATACTGGAAGACAGGATCCTATAAGGAGCGAAAAATATTTGTGGAGGAGGAGGAGTACGGCGTCTTCATCCAAAATTGAGTTGGGCCAGAACCCAGACAGAATTTGACCGAATTTAGGCTACCTAGGGCTAGGGCTAGACCTGATGCTCAAGACCAGCCTCCAACACATCTGGGCCAAGGGTCAATTCTGAAAGCCTCGAAATTGGGCTTGGGCCTAGATCGACACCAACATGGACAGGGCATGTCAGAAATTTCAATTTCAACACCAAATCAGTTAGCCCATGATTATTACATTTTGGAGAAAGTTTTCCCCTTTAGTGAAGTAGGGTTCACCCAGGATTCACCCACTCATATAGGGTCATCATAATGTTGTCACCCACCATATGAAGTTGATAATATTTTTCCCACGTTTCTCGATATCTATCTCAAGCAGGGTTTTAGTAATTGATATTGATCTTGACTGATTCCAATCCAGATAGACCTGCATCAAACGGATTTTTCTTAGATCCCAAATAAAAATCGATGGACTTAAAAAATCAATATCGGCCAAAGAATTCTCCAATTACCCACCATGGGCGAAGAGATATTACCTCCATGACAACTTGGAGCAATGGAAGGCAAGTCCAATGGATAGAATTGCACCATTAATTTTTTCCACATGTCTGAAAAAAGTTGTCCGTATGGGGAAAGCCCTTTTGTGGGTGTAAAGAATTTATGCCACAAATTATTGTATACTGACTCAATAAGAATGCTGATCTAAGGTCTTGGAGGTTGACACTTCTCCCTTAGGGTGCTTATGGGACTTAACTATTAGTAACTTTCTTCCTATCCAAGAAGGTTGTGTCTCTCTTTGGCCCCCCTTGTGGCCCTTTGTGAGTCCTTTTCTTAACTCTTCTATAACTCCTTTTGGATCTGTTGCACCAAAATATGAACAATGATGGATTTCTTTGTTAGATGCATTGCACTATCAGCTGCCATTGGATAGAAAATCAGATAGGAAGTGGCATCATGTTGTCGTATCACAAATTCCCATCCACTATTCTACCAAAAAAAATCCCATTCTCTATTGTTTGGGATGGATAATACCTCTCCCCTTGGGCATAGGAGCAATGTCCATGACAAAATAAGCCATGGGTGAAGCGAAACTCAGTCCAATTTTCTATACACTTAGTTATATTATGGGACACCACCTATAGCTATATAAGTAATAGTTTGATATAATTAGTCTCAAAAGAGGGAATGATGTAAATAAAATGTTAAATTCATGGAACAAAAGCGATGAAATTTAAGATCGTAGAAAAAAAGAAGTTACATGCCATATACTGGTTTGGGCCCTCCTCCAACTAGGAATAAAAGGGCTCTCTCTCTCTCTCTCTCTCTCTTCATGTGAAAAGCCGGCTCATGTACATCCATTAGAGTAATTAGATGTGGACTGCCATGCTCCTTTGAATATTATCGACTATCTTTGACAATGTAGCCAATCATGGCACATAGGAGAGTAATTTTCTCTTCACCCATAGTGAAGATGAAATCTTTTCATTTGACCCGTTTGATCATCTGATAATTGGATTAGAGAAAGGTATTTTCGATTATGACCAACAGAGAGTGAAAATTAATAATGAACCAAGAATCTAATCATAGAGTCACAACACTATTAGTAAAGAGACTGATGGATGAAGTCTTCGTAAAACAATTGGCAGATGCTTGGTTTAAATTATTAGATCAGAATTGGTGGATTTGGCTTACCCTGAATCTGATTATGATCGATTTTTGAAACTTCTATTTCGAATCAACCACGAATGCATTTAAATCTTCATTTTTTTTAAAATCATATTTCTCTCTTATCTTAGTTGGTAAAATAACATATCGAATATCAATTAAACTTACCTCTTTTAACCAGATCTACAAGAGTTGAATAAAAAACTCCAAAAAATCACAGATATATGAAAATTTTTAATTCTTCTTCATGATTCTATTTGCTAGGTTTTGGCCTATTCCCAATTACTTTTAAATGATTCCAATCCAATTTGAATCTGAATTTTGCTTATAGGAAGCCATGGGACCAAGCTCATGGAACCCTTACCTCGGTATCATTGTGTACTTTTGTACGTTTCTCTACTCTATTAATTGAGCAAATTTCTTTACGGCTCTTTAGTCCCTTGGGGTCCAAGTGGTGCAAAAAACAACATGGACTTGTCAAGGGAATGTATGATCCCCATAAATTGTTTCTTACAACCGTGGGGAACATTTACATTTCCTACCCTTCAAAGACCTTAGTGGGAAATTATTACTAACTATGAAACTCAAAGAATGGAAGGCCATCCTAATCAATCCCCCCCCCCCCTTTCTTACGATAGGTCCTTCAAAAGAGTTGGACATCTAAGACAATTACAAAGGAGGCTTCCCTCCTCTCTCTCTCTCTCTATGATATGAATGGATTCATTGTCTCTTGTTGAGTTTAGCATTACCCTTTTGAGAGTTGAGAGAATCAAAGACATTGATCTTTCTTAGACATGTTATAATAGGAGTTTTGTGAAAAAAAAAAAGAGGAGGAAGACTAACAGTGGATATCAATTTTGTGAAGCTAATTCATGGATATGTATACAAAACACACCAGAATTACCACATTTCAAGTAACTACAAAGTTGTTTTCACTAGTTAAATGCAATAATTTCAAGAGATTTCCAAAGATATAGATATTGTTATGGAGAACCTCTAGTTAGTATTTGATTCTCTTCAGAATACCCTAATGAAAAGATGATGACCACACAACATTACAAACTAAGCACCAAAGAGCCATCAACCTCAAAAAGAGTAGAGACAAATTATGGATGTCAATCTCAAACCAAATTGCATTTCCTGGAAACAGCCACCCTATTAAATCAAATGTAGTGGTGGGTTATCTTGATGATCAAAAGAGAAATTAGAGATGGAAAGAATATTAGGAAAAGGTTCCTTTCCAGCTACCTAAGGGTTATTATTCTTTCTTTGTTTCTATATGATTCATTGCCATGCCCATTTTGTTAACACACATCTCTTCCAAACCCATTGTTCCCCATAAATTTTAGCAACATTAATGTTGATTGATGGCTATTAATAACCAATTAAGTATGCTTTTGGCATAAACTTCTCTAATTAACTCTTTTCGTGATTAGGCTAAAGTATTTCACAATAAGACATCAAATCAACTCTCATAAAGAGCCTAATGAAAGGAATTTTGCCCTATCACCATTTGAGTTGACTGGTTGTGAGTTCGAATTGATACACCCTACTACTGCTCATTGGTCCTGTGGAAGCGCTGCCGACTGTATGAGAGTTTCTGGGTGGTCTGATTTGGTATTGAGAGATATTAGTCTTGCAGGACTGTATGACAAGTGGGTCCATACCTTGTGCGGGTCCAGGAGGACCACATAGGACCTTATCAAAGAAGGGTCCACTTGTGTATATTTATATATCATCTTCAATAATTGAAAGAGTTAAATTTAGGTAATTCTATTTCTTTCTAAAGGTTAGTAAAAAAAAAAAAAAAAAAAGATATAAAAGCACACCTAAAATTGGTTCAAAGAGCTTTGCAACTTTTACTTATATTAGGTTGATGTAACGCAAAACAACATCTTATATGATGAGTGAGAGTCATGGGACAGATGTAATTAATGACTAAGAATGCTATTCATTTTATTTGCATTAGTCGAGTAGGATAGTTACTTTGTCGTTCTCATATTTCGGCCCAGACATCACGAGAACACAAATCTTTTGATTAAATGTATTGAAAAAAGGGGAAAAAAATATTCCACTTATTTAGATGAAATAATATATCATATAAATGACATAATTATTTTCTTATATTATAAACTATTTAAAATATTTTTCAAGTGACTAAAAATACCATTCAACTCCTTGTAAAAGTCGTGGTAGTAGGTCGCAAACTAGAGAACTCATGACTAAAATTATTAATAGGGAGTGAGTTCCCTCCACCACAGGAATACTAACTAATTTTCTTCTGATTTATAAAATAAGGGGTCATTTAAGATAAGGACGATAAAACAGTCCATAATTACTTGATTATTGCATCAGAGTACAGACTAATAGGAAGGAAGGCAGGCAGGCAAAGGCATCGATCACATGGAGAAAATGATCTTTTTATAGTCCTTATGTCCTGACGTAAAGAACGTGACCAAGGACCATTTTTTTCATCTTTTTAGATAATTCTCGCTGAACAATTTAGGTTTCGGGGACCTATTCCTTTTTTCTTGCTGAGAAGAGATCTATGAAAGCCGTATTCACCTGGGAGCATCAAGAAAATGTTTTAGAAGGGAAATGAAATTAAAAAGTAAAAGGATGATTAGCCATAAAATGTGGGGGATTATTTGTATTGACAAGTACAGGACGTACGATGCGGAAAAGGAAAGAAAAAAAGAAAGAATAAAAGATTGAGATATCTTATAATGAAGTCAGAATTAAGGCAACATTCATTTATTAATGTACATAAGATTAGGAGAAAACATTAGTCAATTGAATCATCAATTCATATCTCTTTCTCTCTCTAGATCTCTTTCTAGATATCTCTTCAAGGTAAGTTGGCAACTTGGGGTTGGAGCACTAGTGTACTTACCAATGGTGTGACCGCGAGATTCCCATATATAAAATGGACGATCGTGACCTCAGTTTTGTACGGCCAGACATCTTCAAGTAATGACCTCAAAAAATATTTATATATATCGCCTTGAGGAGGAAACGACCCTAGCCGACCACACCTTTTTTAAGTCACCTTCAAATTAAGCTTTCATGAATTTGTTTATGAGCGACAAATGATTGATTCTGTCAAACGATGAGAAATTTTAAGAGCTCGAAGAAGCGTGCTGTTCAGCTCCACCATCATTCACTTGGCTAGCTACGCATGCCAAAGGACCCATAAGTGTTCTTTTTTTTTTTTTCTTTAATGAAAAAAGAATGTTCCACGATAATGATCATAGCCCTCAGAACAAATTTCCATTTGGCAAGCAATGCTTCTGCAAAACCAATGAAAGATAGTGGACATGCCAAGATTCGAACCCACAACCAGCCTATTAGAGCGGTGATGGGTTAAGGGCATTTTCACCACTAGACTACCAACCCCATTGGTCATAAGTATTATTGACTCCACAAATTTCATCTTAGCTTTATTGGAATTTAGAACACTATTTTTACATTTAATTAAGAAAAAAAAAAACCCTCAACTCTCATAAAAGATCATATGCCCCAAAACACATCAGCATTTGGTGTTCTCTCAATCACAGAGAGAGCTTTGGGTGGTCTAATTTGGTATTGAGAGATATTAGTCTTGCAGGATTGTATGACAAGTGTGTCCATACCTCGTACGGCTCTGGGAGGACCACAGAGGACCTTATCAAAGAAGGGTCCACTTGTATATATTTCTAAGATCTTGTAATGGGTCCTTTTCTTCAATAATTGAAAGAGTTAAATTTAGTTACTATTTCTATTTCTTTCCAAAGCTTAGTAAAACCAATATATATATATATATATATATATAAACACACCTAAATTGGTTCAAAGAGCTTTGCAACTTTTAGTTATGTTAGGTTGATGTAACGCAAAACAATTCACTTATGATGGGGTGGGACAGATATATGTAATTAATGTCTAAGAATGCTATTTGTTTTATTTGCATCTCTCGAGTAGGATAGTCATTTTATGCTTCTCATATTTAAGCCCAGACATCACGAGAATGCAAATGTTTTGATTAAAGATATCGAAAGAAAAAAAAAAAATCCACTTGTTTAGATGAAATATATTTCATGTTTATATTATAAACTATTTAAAATACATTCCATCTGATTAAAAATACCATCCAAATTCCCTGTAAAAGTGATGGTGTTAGATCACAAACTAGAGAGCTCATGCCCAAATTCACTAATAGGGAGTGGGTTCTCTCCACCACGGGAGTACTAACTAATTTTCATCTGTCTTATAAAAATAAGGGGCCATTTAAGATATGAGTGATAGAACAATCCACGTTGCTTGATTATTGCATGCAGACCAATAGGAAGATGGGCAGGCAAAGTCATTGACCGAAAAAGTGGTATTTTTACACTCCTTGTGTGTCTTGACGTAAATGATACAATCAAGGACCGTTCTTTTTCACCTTTTTAGATAATTCTGGCTGAATAATTTAGGGTTCCAGGACCTATTCCATTTTTCATGCTGGGAAAAGACCCATGGAAGCCGTTTTCACTTGGGAGCATCAAGAAAATGTTTTAGAAAAGAAATGAAATTAAAGAGTAAATAAAAGGATGATTAGCCATAGAATGTGGGGCATTATTTGTATTGACGAGTACGGGACGTACGATGGGGAAAAGGAAAGAAAGAAGAAGAAAAGAAAGAATGAAAGATTGAGATATCTTATAATGAAGTCAGAATTAAGGCAACATTCATTTATTTATGTACAACAACATAAGATTATAAGATTAGCAGAGAACATTAGTCAAGTGAATCATTAATTCTCTCCAGATCTCTCTCTCTCTCTCTAAATCTCTCTTCAAGGCAAGTTGGCAAGTTGGGGTTGGAGCACTAGCGTACTTAGCTATGGTGACAACGAGATTCCCATATATAAAAACAAGCAGAGTGTGAGGACGATGGTGACCTCATTTTTGTACGGCCAGACATCTTGAGGTGATAACCTAAAAAAATTCTTTATATATATCGCCTTGAGGAGGAAACGACCCTAGCCGACCACACCTTTTTTTTAAGTCACCTTCAAATTAAGCTTCCATGAAATTGTTTATGAGCGACAAATTTTAAGATCTTGAAGAAGCGTGTTCGTCAGCTCCACTATCATTCACTTGGCTGGCTACGCATGCCTAAGGGGCCATAAGTGTTATCGACTCCACAAATTTTATCTTAGCTTTATTAGAATTTAGAATACCTATTAAAGCTTTATATATATATATATATATAATGATAAAAAGAAAAGAAAAATGCAAATCTAAATGGGATGCATAAAGCTCGTTTCAAAGCGATAATTTGTTAGCCAATTTTGTGTTTATATCTTTCAAAACCTCATCACAATAAATATGCATTTGAAGAACCAAACACATAGTAGAGCTTTTGTGTTAAAATTGTCTCTTATGAGGTCGTGAGATGTAGTGAGCATCCAATGGTTGAGGTGCATTACTGGCTCATCCTAACCATTGGATATTCACTACATCTCACCGCTCATTGCATCAAAGTCATTTACGGTGAAGCGGTGAGATATAGTGAACATCTAACGATTAGGTTGCATGGCCAAGCCCTCTCATCCATTCGATACTCACTACACCTCATCACTTATTGTAAACGATTTGAACTCCTTTTATGTCAAAATTGTCTGCTGTGAAGCGATGAGATGTAACTCTCTTAACCATTGAATACGCATTACTATATCTCACCACTCATTGCATACAATTTTGACTCAAATGTTTTCCTACAACTCTTGCTCGTATAGAAGCGAAAAAAAGACAAACAGACCACCACCCTTGTCGAAAGGAAAAAATCAATCATCAGACCTTTTCACCTTTTGCGGTATTGGTGGTGATCACGATCCGATCCCCACAGGGAACACCTTCATGTGCAACGTGACAGAGGCACTTATACATCAACTCCAAACCAAACCCACTCAGGACCCACCCCACCCCTCTCTCTCTCCACCACAGCCTCTCTCTATAAAAATATATCTTCTTCCCAAATTATTAGCCTTCATCCCTCATTTTTCAGTTCAAGCTCTCTGCCACTCTCCCATGGTTCGAGTTTCACTCTCCCAAGGATGCCCTCGCTTCCGGAACTCCAAAACTCCCTTCCAAGGTTAATTATCTGCAATTCATCATTCAAATCATTACCATTTAGTCTTTTCATTCTTCTTTTAAGATATAATGAATTGTGACAGGTGGTTTGGGATATTCCGGTGGTGGAAGCAAGGAGATCACCCTAACAACCATTTGGAAGATGGCGGCGGCGGAGGAGGAGGAGGAGGAGGAGGAGGAGGAGGAGGAGGAGAGGAGGAGAGTCCCATGTCGGAGAGCTCTCCGGTGGAGTGTTACGCTTGCACACAAGTGGGAGTTCCAGCCTTCCACTCCACCAGTGTTGACCGAGTCCACCCGCCCGAGTGGGAAGCAAGTGCCGGTTCCTCACTAATCCCAATACAGTACAAGAACCGTCACGACTGGGCCGGTAACGGAGGAGAGTCGAAATTGAACCGGAGGAGGTCGTTGAAGGGTCCGTTGGGGCGAGTGATGGACCCTCGAAGCAAGCGAGTGCAGACGTGGAACAGAGCCTTCCTGTTGGCGCGTGGGATGGCGTTAGCCATAGACCCGTTATTCTTCTACGCGCTATCGATAGGGAGAAACGGAGCTCCTTGTCTTTACATGGACGGTGGGCTGGCTGCTATCGTGACGGTGCTCCGGACTATGGTGGATGCGGTGCACCTTTGCCACCTCTGCCTACAGTTTCGCCTTGCTTACGTGTCCAGGGAATCTCTCGTGGTTGGTTGCGGGAAGCTCGTGTGGGACGCAAGTGCCATCGCCTCTCACTACCTTCGCTCCTTCAAGGGCTTCTGGTTCGATATCTTCGTCATTCTTCCCGTCCCCCAGGTAGCTTCCTTTCTCGTACTCCCTTACGCTGGCACATGGATTCCACGTGTGTCAGCGTACGAGAATGAAACCTATCTTTGAAACGTGGCAGATAGCTATTTGTTACTTTTGACATCGTTAAACAAATCGGATGCGTTTGGATCCGTGAATCGTCGGACTTGAATCGGAATCAACGGTTCTGATTCTATGAGTTGAACTCAACACCGGATCGAAGGAATGAAAAAAAAAAATTTGGCGAATTTTGCTTTCATTGAGAGTCGAACTCAAGACCTCCCGCTTACTAAACGGGTGCTCTAACCAACTGAGCTATGAAAGCGAACTATTTAAATTAGAACCGGTTTTATTTAATCTTAATTTTATCCAATTTCTGTTCAATGACTCACAGATTTTGAAAAATCTTTGCTTCTGACCAAATTTCTAGGATTCAACTGATTTTGATCTAATTAGAATTGGCAGCAACTAAGTTGGTACGGGACCTTCGCCTCAAGAAGTATGTGATTTTAAGTTTGACTCCTCTTATCTCCTTGGGGCTACTCACACAGGGTGTTTAGTGCTCTTCACTGCTTTCGGTGAATTTTGAATGGTTCTCATTCAACCTTGATTTGTGTCAACCGGTCCACGCAGTTGTCAGATTAGTATGGACCCCTGGGACTAGTCAGGCCGAAGGCTTGTATACCCACTGTTAGTAAAAAAATAGAATTAATGGAAACTGATCCGATCCCCGACGATTCATGATGGAGAGATTCCAACATCAACATTGTTCATGTGCCTGTCATTGGTGTGGCATGAATAGGGAACCCTCTTCCTATTCAGATTATAATGGGTCTTATCTCATGGGCTCCTCTCCTAAATTTGATTTGGGCCCTAGTTAAAACTGTGGTAATGGGTATTTTTATCTTCTAATTTGCTCAATTAATTTTAATTTGTTGCAGGTGGTTTTCTGGTTGGTAGTACCCAAATTGATAAGGGAAGAGAAGATAAAACTGATAATGACAATCCTTCTATTAATGTTCTTATTCCAATTCCTCCCAAAGGTCTATCACAGCATCTCCATCATGAGGAGAATGCAGAAGGTTACTGGTTACATCTTTGGCACCATTTGGTGGGGCTTTGCCCTTAATCTCATTGCCTATTTCATTGCTTCCCATGTAAGTGTTTTGATATCTCTTTCATCTCCAGGAAAGCTAGTGACATGCCTAATCCTCTTCCAAAAGTATAATAAGCTTTTAATTTGTTCCAAATAATGAAGGTGGCCGGGGGCTGCTGGTATGTCCTTGCGATACATAGAGTGGCTTCATGCCTTGGACAACAATGTGATCGAGGGAAGAAGTGCAAGCTATCCTTGTCTTGTGCCGAGGAAATCTGCTACCGGTTACCACTGAATATATTCGCGACCCCATGTAGTAATAATTCAACGGCGGCGCCACCGATCGGAATCCCAAATGTACCAGTGTGTCTAAATGGCAATGGACCATTCCGTTATGGAATCTATAAATGGGCACTTCCAATTGTTTCTAGCAATTCTATTGTGGTTAAGATCCTTTACCCAATATTTTGGGGCTTGATGACTCTCAGGTACATTGCTCAAACACTTAAACCATCTAGTATTATTTTGGAATTCATTGGCTAATTTTTACTTTCATTCTTTTGTTACAGCACATTTGGTAATGATCTTGAACCTACAAGTCATTGGCTAGAAGTGATATTCTGTATAATTGTCGTGCTAAGTGGTTTAATGCTTTTCACTCTATTGATTGGGAATATTCAGGTTAGTTCTAATTAGCTAAATATGATCTTTTAGCTAGCAAGCTCGGAATGAACTTGAAGGAAATTAATCCCTCCTAGCTATTGGGATCACAAGACCTAAACGAAAATTTTGGTCACCCTTGCCATATATATAGGTGTTTCTGCATGCGGTCATGGCGAGGAAGAGGACGATGCAATTAAGGTGTCGAGATTTGGAATGGTGGATGAGGCGTCGACAATTACCTTCTCGTCTGAGACAAAGAGTACGCCATTTTGAACGACAGAGATGGGCTGCTATGGGTGGAGAAGACGAGATGGACTTGATTAAAGACTTGCCTGAAGGACTCCGACGGGATATTAAGCGGTACCTTTGCTTGGATCTCATCAAGAAGGTAAAGAAAAGAAAATTGAGGCTGTGTTTGGTATGCATACTTGTAATAGATTCTGAATCTAGCACATATTCTGAAGAAAGAAAATAGAAAATAATTGGATTTTAGAATGCATTCTAGGCCCAGAATCTATTCAGAGAATGTAAAACAAACAAATATAAGTGTAGCGTACTTCATCATTTAGATAAATGAGAACATGATGTGCATGCCCTCTCACACTCTCGACACTTCTTCTTTTTTCTTGATCATGTGGGTCCCCTATATATGAACCGGAATACACTCTTTGTTTTCTTTGCAGGTTCCTTTGTTCCACAACTTGGATGATCTGATCTTAGATAACATTTGTGATAGGGTTAAGCCCCTAGTCTTCTCTAAAGATGAAAAGGTACACAACTACAAATCAAAAGCACAAGTGATACATAATTTCTCTTTGAAATAATCTGAAATTTTTTGTTTTTAATTTCCTCCCCTTAATCAATTCCTGCTTCTATGTATGTAGATAATTAGAGAAGGAGACCCAGTGCCAAGAATGGTTTTTGTGGTGAATGGTCAGTTGCGAAGTAGCCAAAAACTAAGCAAAGGCATGGTAGCAACATGTATGTTAGGCCCTGGGAGCTTCCTAGGGGATGAACTTCTTTCATGGTGCCTTCGCCGGCCATTCATCGATCGTCTCCCTGCTTCATCCGCGACATTTGTGTGTGTCGAAGCAACTGAAGCATTTGGTCTAGAAGCACATAATCTTCGGTATATCACCGAGCATTTTCGATACAGATTTGCTAATGAAAGGCTTAAGAGGACAGCTAGGTACTACTCCACCAATTGGAGAACATGGGCAGCCGTGAATGTACAATTTGCTTGGCGCCGGTACTTGAAAAGAACAAGGGGTCCTATGATTCAGGCAATGGAAAATGGCAATGGCAATGACAATAGCAATAGTGATCGTCTCCTTATGCGCTATGCGGCATTGTTCATGTCTCTTAGACCGCATGATCACCTCGAATAAGAAGAGCTTGGTGTTCGCTTGGATTTAGTATCTATCCAAACCCAAAAATCGTCTAGTAGCTCCTTAGTAGGTTTTTATTATAAGGGTTATATCAAATATATATACAGGATCACAGGAGGGGATGTCACACGGTTTGAATTGAAAAACATATCAAGAGTTTGAGAAGAGGCGTAATAAGGGCAGTATGGCCATCATTTATCCTTGTTATTATCATAAAAGAAATAATCCATCATTATTTATATAATTAATTCAGTTTTTATCATTTGGATTAGTTTATTACAATGACTGCATGTAAGCCAAGGAGGCTTCCCCTCACCCCACCATGGGATGTGAATGGTGCACATATCCCATGGTGGGCTTCTCCTCACCCCACCATGGGTTTAACCTATTGAATTAAGCTATGTTTGACTGTAAGAAGAATTAAGCTATGTTTGACTGTAACAAGAATTAAAGGAAACAGAAATGAAATTTTTATATTTGAAAAAAAAAAATCACATAATCGAAATATTGAAGACATGGGAAAGAGATCTCACACTATCACGCCTAGGGATCTTTTTCCCTAATTTTCTATTCTCAAAAGGAAAATAAAATGGATTGAACGTGTTTTATCAAAATCAAGGTTCTAACACTCGGGAACAATCATGGGATGGTGAAAGGTCGATATCATTTCAATATCAATCTAGATTGATCTTGATTGGATCATGATAGATCTACCCCTGTTTTTTCGAGAATATTGTTTAAGGTGGTATGATCATGTTCAGAAGAGGTCTTGGGATGTTCTAGTACGGATGAGTGATCAGATCAAGTGGGACAGTTTTGGAAGAGTTAGGGGTAAACCTAAAATTATCATCGATGAGTTGGTAAGGAAAGATATGAAGAAGCTAGGCCTTGACCCTAGTATGATTGTGACATCAAACAGAACTATGTGGATTGTGGACGACAAAGATCCTTGTTACCGACTATGTTTAGGTGGGCTAGACTGGAGGTGTTGCAATGCTTTGATTCATTTCTTTTCTTTTTTCTTTTCCCATTTTCCCTCTTCTTTTTGTTATATTTTTCATTGACTAATCCATGTAGCCAACCCTATTTAACTGGGAAAAGATCTAATTATTGTTGTATTATGATTTTACCCTTGAACTATACATATGTATTAGGATCGAAAGATCAAGATCAATGATCGATCAAAACTGATACTATTCCGACCCAACCAATACCAACCGATCCAAACCTAAATTTAGAACATTGATCACATTTCAATTGAGTTGTCACCTTTCCTAAACTTGTCATCAATCTATAATTAATAGTGCCGGTTGGCAAGTGCATCAAACCTTGAGAAATGTTTGGTGCATATTTCATGTAATTATCGGAATTCTTAAACATGTATGAGGCACCCTCTTCCTCATTTTTCTTTCTCTTTTTTTTTTTTAATCATAAGCACCCTGCTTCTAAATGACAAAAGTTTGGCTATTCAATCAACATTACTGTTTCAACAAGAAACAACATCACTTTCAATGGTCAACTATGTCAATCAACCTCTTTTTTTTCTTAATCATTGGTAGTTGTTATGGTTTACATAAGTTTTATCCCTTCTAAATGACAATTTTTGTGGTTACATCAAAGTTATTTTCAATGGTCAACCAAAGTCAAGGAACTTTTTTCCCCCTTAATTATTGATTTTTTTTATTATTTAAAATAAGCTTTATCTCTCTTAATTAGCAAAATTTTGGGATAAGCAGTGAGTAATTGGTCTTTAAGGCTTTAACCTAAGTTTAGGAAAGGTCACTAATTCGATCCTCATACTCTCCACCTTCTTGAAAAATAGTAATAATAGCAATTGTATTCTCTTCATTGCTCCTCAGTGGGTTTCTATGCTGGCCCCTCAATGCCTCCTCCCTCTCCTCACCTTGTTTCAATGTTTTTTCATGATATCCTTTTCAAAGGCTCGAAATTGTACATTAACGGCATGCAGAAGTCAGCGAAACCCTCCCATAAAAAATAATATATTACTACTTATAAATTTCCTACAAATAAAAATATTTTAAACTTATTTACTTACAATTAAAATTTACAAGCTAGCAAGCTAAAATCTCCAGGACAATATGCTAAAGACCGTGGATTTATTGTAGAAAATTTTCGCGAACCTCATTTACCAAAATGAAATAAATAGGGACAAAGCAAATTTACTAAAAAAAATTACGTTTACAAGGTATTTTACAAAGAAACAAACGAAGCCTCATTAAACTACAAAAATAGAGTATACTTAGTCATAATTAGTTTGATTTATTAATAGATTTGATACGTCACGTTCAACAACTACGCAATAAACAACAATGATAGAGAGATTTTTTTTTGGTGAAAACAATGATAAAGAGCTTACCAACCAATAAGAAAGGTGAATGAGCTTCTAAATCAAGACATAAAATACTCAAGTTATTAGCACTAATACGCCTCCCACTATTACGTTATTAGTTTAAGTACGAGGGTCGGTAAGCTGTAATTAAATATTATTGGGTATAACTGAATAAATTAGAATCACACCATTCATTTAGGATGTGTTTGCTAGTCATTCTTTTTCAGAAATGACATATCGTGGCAAAATTGGAATTTTCAGTTTTTGTGTCAAAATTCCATTTTAAAATAGAAAAATGGTGTTTAGTGAACCTATTTCATAGATGGTTCAAATGGCTGTTACATGGGTATTTTGGTAAATTAACTGTGTGAGGTTTTCCTATAAATTCATAGTGAGAGCATCTGTAATCATATTCTCTATTGATAGTGAAGCAGATCTCATCTCATCGTGGATACAGGAAATCCTATCGAATCACATAAATCTTTGTGTGCATTGTGTGATTCTCTAAATCTGAGAGCTAAGGCTGCGTTTGGTAACGTTCTTGCTCCAGAGACGATGTTTCGTGTCAAAACAAAAATTTCAATTTCTATGTCAAAATATCTTCTTCTTTTTTTTTTCTTTTTTTTTTTTT
>NC_056566.1:2605552-2626447 GCF_013358625.1 Macadamia integrifolia
CGTCAATTCTCATTTTTTTTTTTTCACTTTTTGTTCATAAAAAACAAAACACACCATAAATGCATCAAACGCTTTATTCCATTTTTTTGTTCCGATAGAACGAAAAAAACTCCAAAAACATTTTTTGGAACAATACCAAACGCAGATAAAGCCTCCATCCTTGAAACTAATTAATAATATTATCAAAACCCATTTTCTTTTGTTCCATGGCTTTACCTTTAAGCAAGCTGAACCTATATGGTGGTCAGCTACTTTGGAATTTTTATTCAAGGAGAAAAAGTTCCAATATATGGTCATGAACTCTTTAATATACACTTTCATGGATCTTCCACATAAGTTGACGTGCAAGTTCAAAATGCATGCCAGATTGAGTTAGTTAGATTTATTATGAAAAAGCAAGGACCACCTTAAAGAAATGAAGGGGAAGGGAAAAAAAAAATAAAAAAAAAAAAGAAAAAAAAAAGTGAATGATGAGTGGTCTATTAGGGACATGATGCACTGTTCCTTTGCAATGGATGGTTTCTGATCTATCTCTCTGTAACTTTGTCACACTAAGTTCCCATAACGTGAAGAAGAGGCAAACATTCATTCAACAGTGGGGACCTGTGATCAAAAAATAAGGGACAAGAAAGTTTGGCAGCCGGCAAACTCATCAAATATATATACTTTTTAAGCTTTTAGAACTGATTGGTAAAACTAGGGGCCCTGCAAATGCTGGCAGCAACTTGCCCAAGGTTGACAATTTTTAGCTGCATTCGCATGGAAAACTTTTATTGAGAGGGTGCTCAAGTCCTTATAAATCTTCGCATCAGATTACTCACATCAAATATACGATTAGTTGTTTTTGCGTGAAACCCAAGTGACTGCTTGTTTTGAGTCCCAATCTAATGACTGTAATTAGTCCATCAAATCATCAATAACATAGCCAGGGAAGGCAGCTATCTTTGGTGGGTCCAGCTAAAAAAGCGAATTTTCAGTGGTGCACTTGCTGCTGACTCATCTTTGACAGATACTCTTGGTCTTTGTGGGTTCCATTGTAGAGGTCTAAAACTGAGTCAATCTGATATCTGCAAGAAAAGAATTTGTTTTTTTTTTTTGGGTTAGTAATCTAAGGACTGTAATTAGATGATCAATAAGCCTTTGGTGGGACTAATTGAAAAGGTGAATTTAGAGAGAGAGAGAGAGAGAGTTAATAAGCATAAAAGAAAGCATAAGCACCACCATAATTTGAGAGGTCACGTGTGTCTCCTTGAGGGCATACTGTATCTATTGAACATAATTAGGTCCCCTCTGCATGAGAATTCATTCACCTATAAATTGTACAAGAGCCTTCACTCACTCACACACAAACCACCCTTCATCAGTCACAAAATAAGATTACTATCTACTATCTTCACCACTCATGGTCTCCATGGGAAGCAACTCTAAGCATGTCTGCGTGATCGGCGCAGGCCCTTCAGGGCTAGTTGCAGCAAGGGAGCTTAGGAAAGAAGGGCACTCTGTAGTTGTCCTGGAGCAAAACCATGACATTGGAGGACAATGGCTATATGAACCCAAAATAGAAAATCAAGACCCTTTGGGTCGAGGGTCTACCTTGGAAGTTCATGGAAGTGTGTATGCTTCCCTTAGGCTGGCTTCCCCTAGGGAGATCATGGGCTATACTGATTTTCCTTTTTTGGCTAAGAAGGGTAGTGATATGAGAAGGTTTCCTGGTCATAGGGAGGTGTTCATGTACCTTAAGGACTTCTGTGACTGGTTTGGATTGAGGGAGATGATCAAGTTTAACACCAGGGTTCAGTATGTGGGCATGGTAGATTCTTCCATGTTTGGAAAAGATATAAAATGGTTTGTAAGAAGCAAAGACAAGAAGTCTGAGAAGGTAATGGAAGAAGAGTTTGATGCAGTGGTGGTTGCTACTGGTCATTATTCTCAGCCTCGGTTGCCCACTATTAAAGGTAATGTGCTTTTCTTTGTCCCATGGAAACATTCATAATATCAACATTAGATCGAGATACATAACTGGTTTGGAAGCAATTAGAGATATTCTAATCCAATTGTATCAGGAAAACCATTTTCTTGATTGTTAATTGTTTGTTTCTTTGGTCTACTATTAAGGAATGGATACATGGAAACGAAAGCAAATGCACAGCCACATTTACAGGGTTCCGGAGCCATTTCGTAATGAGGTGAGAGACCATGAAATGTACTCTCTCTAAGATTGTGTTTTGATCAGATAGAAGCCCCATTTGGAGGACCAATTGGGTTTCTACTCTTGAGCTTGAGGCCTTCTAATAGTAACCATAAAAGAAGTAAAAATAGTTCTAGTTTAATGTTCAGATCAGCATTTAGGCTTCTTTATTCTCAATGTTAATCAATAGAACTGAAATGTATTAATCAATAGTCATAAGTTCTCATTCTACAGGTTGTGGTGGTGGTTGGAAGTTCAATGAGTGGACAAGATATATCAATAGAACTTGTGGACATAGCAACAGAAATTCATCTTAGCGCGAAGTCCCTAGAAATTTCGCAGGGCCTAGCCAAAGTCATATCCAAATATGACAACTTGCATCTCCATCCACAGGTACTTCTTACTTTGTGGGTTTTATTGGGCATATGCATTTTGAGCTCTACTGATATTTAGGACCCTAAAGATCAAATGTAACCAGAAATTTTGGAAATACAGATAGACTCGCTTTGGGAGGACGGAAGAGTTCAATTTGTTGATGGCTCTTGGGTAATTGCAGACTCCATCATTTACTGTACTGGGTAATTATCATATTAATTATAATGTTTCTCTTACTTAGCAAGTTTGGTTAGGTGGATTCTAGAATTGCTCTGCTGTGAAATTATTAACTCTTAGTTTAGTAATGAGTAATGACAGAGTGTATAAGGTCTCATGGGGAAGAGAAAAGAGAACAAGTTTTATTGTATTAATATGAACATGCTTCATGTGTAGGTACTCATATTCTTTTCCATTTCTTGACACCAAAGGAATAGTAGTAGTGGATGATGACAGAGTGGGACCATTATATGAGCATACATTCCCACCATCACTTGCTCCCTCTCTCTCATTTGTGGGCATACCCAGAAAGGTAAATATCATCATTATCAGTTACTTGTATGATTTCAATTCCAACATCTTTTATATTAGATATATAAACCATGCATTAAGGATACTTAAGCCATTCAATACTAGAGTGTTTGATAAGTTCCCTTTGATATTGATATAGATTATAGGCTTCCCTTTCTTTGAATCACAAGCAAAATGGATAGCTCAACTCCTGTCTGGGAAAAGAACATTGCCATCTTGGGATGATATGATGCAGTCCATTAAGGAATTTTATCACTCAAGGGATGTTAAGGGCATACCAAAGCACAATACACATGATATTGCTGATTTTGAGGTAAGCACAATTGTCTCCCCTGTTTCTTCATTCTTTGATACTTGATACCTGAGAACTCAAGAGGCTATATCTATGGGGACATGCCCTTAGATATGATCAATATTAGCCTTGTGAAATTTCTCATCACTCTTATGTTATTAGATATCTTACTTACATTCAAAATCACTCTTTAACATCAAATCTCTTGTCCTGCAGTACTGTGATAAGTATGGAGAGTACTGTGGATTCCCACATTTGGAAGATTGGAGGAAACAACTCTGTATATCAGCTATAAGAAATGCCGATGCCAACTTGGAAACATATCGCGATTTTTGGGATGATCATCAACTCCTTGATGTTGCTCATCAGAGCCCTCATTTCACCCAATTTGGCCCTGATGCCTTTGGACAGTGAAGGCCATTATTCAACTCAAGTCATTATTTATAAATAAATCGTTATCATTTTTCATGATAATCCGGCGTGCGGTCTGGAATTCCAGGAAAATAGTGAGAAGAGATGAGCATCAAACACTATACAAACTTTTGGCCAAGTTCAGTTTTGTAATTCATTTGATCAAGTTCATATAGATTTTGAAACAAATACATATCATCACTATGATGTATTCTTGTTTGTGTAGGTATTTGTTATGTTACTAATTTATGTATTTGCTATAAATAGGACTACTTAAATGTGAGGAAGTCCCCAGAGAACTTAATTCAGTTGTGATTCCTTAACTAGGTTTGCTTTTTGCAAGGGTTGCAATAGAGTTTTTGTTGATTACTTTAGTTCTTCTTTGTATGTCTGTGATTAGTTATTGTAAAGTTCATTCTCTTTAATTCAGGTCTTTATGAAGTTTCCTCAAAGAGAAGGAAACAAAAAAGAAGAAAAAAAAATAAAATAAAATCAATCCCATGATCGGATTTCGGCTATCTATTTACATCCCTAGACTTCAACACCCTCAGCTCCCCAACACACACTAGACATGAGTACCCCAGCTGTAGGGGGGAAGATTGGCCCTGACAACCCGAAGCCACCCTGGCTCACCCTGAGCCCGAACAGGGTTTGAGCCAAGTTTTTTGACTTTGAGAGTGGGTTAGGATTGAAAAATCCAAATCCTGAGTCAGGATCCAAGCCTGACCCAACCCGAAATTCAACCTTGAATTTTTATATTAGATTTAGAGCTCTTTTTGGTATTTTATTTTTTTATATTTTTTTAATGTATAAGATATGAATGAAAAAAACATATCAATTAAGGTTATTCCAACCATTACAAAAGTCAAGGTCAACCCAACCCAACCCCCCAGCCCTGACAGGGTCAATTAAGGTCAGGTTGAATTGGTATAAACCCGGCAGGGCCTGAATATGAACCCAACAGGGTTGAGTTGGGCCTAGGTTAAATTTTGAGAACCCTGAGCTAGATTTGGGTTTTAAGAAACCCTTCAAAATGCCTCCACCCGACAAACTCCCTTCTTCTCTGATTAAACCCTTTTTTTGGAATTCAAAATTGCATCAATCCCTCCATCGTCTCTCAACCTGAAATGAAGAAGGGGAAGGGGACCATCGAGCACTGTCAGTCTGTCCTCGACCCCTGTAAGATCTTATTGGATCTTAGATTTGCCACCAGTATTCATGCGAGAATCATCAAAACTGGTTTCCAACTGGACCCGTCTGTGTTCATCTTCTTTGGTTGAAGCTCCGGAATTTGGTACCGATCCCCTGTTTGGGAATTTAATTATCGATGGTTATATGAAGAGTGGAGAATTTGACAATGCAAATAGGGTGTTCAATCAAATGTCGCACAGGAAAGTGGGTTTCTTGGAACTTAATGATAGCTGGTGCTGTTAGAAATGGTCGCCCAAAAGAGGCATTGATTGTATTCCGTCAGATTCGTGTCTTGAATTTCAGTCCAGATGGGATCACCTTCTCATCAGTTCTCCCTGGGTGCGCCCGAACTGGAGCTGTCCGCGAGGGCAAGCGATTACAGCAATTGATGATTACAGGGCTAGCGATTCAAGGGCTTGCTTTGGATGCGATGGCGTTGTTCTCTCGAATGGAAGGCGAAGGTGTTTCACCTGACTCTATCAACTTCCTTGGAATCTTGACTGCAAGTAGCCATTGCGGCCTGGTCGAAGAGGGGCGCCGACACTTCAATTTGATCCGAGAAGAGGGTGTCGGCTGGAGGCATTTGAGGGGTTAAATGGGTTTGAACCTAAATTTTCACCACAGAATTGGAAAGGAGACGGATCCGAAGTAGAACACCACTTCCCTAATTCTTAGGAAGTATAGGCGCTCCAGAGGATTCAGACCGAGTCGCCACTTTCCTCAGGAAATTCGCGCATTCCAGGGAATACGTACCATTCACTTTCCTATTTCTCAGGAAGTAAGCACCATACGGGACCCGCTAATTTCCCATTTCTCAGGAAATCAGGAGTTATTTGTTGCTTCCCAGGTTGAATTACGCTACCAGAAAAGGCTACTCTTCAAGTTCTTTGAACAAGTGCAGAGAGAAAATTTTTGGTTCTTCGAAGAAGTGAATGAAGAAGTTGAACGTTTTGAAGCTTCTTTGGCAAGGTGCGCCTCTCTCTTTCATTGTCTCCGGAGAACCCATTGTGGGACTCCTGTTTTCCTTTTGTTTTGTTGAGCAGGATTAAGGTTTTGTACATTGCGCAAATTTCCCTTGAACACCTAGGCACCGATAGTTGACTATAGAAAATCTAAAACTTTATAGGAATGAAAGTGAAGAATCAACAGGGGTGCAAGTTTCTCTTGAACACCTAGGCTCCAATTGTTTACAACAACAACAACAATTCAGCCTTATCCAAACCAAATGGGGTTGGCTACATAGATCTTTACCTCTGTTTGATTTTTCAACCTATAATTTTTTCAAGAAAAATTGCTATTGTTTATAAATTTTATTTTATATTTTACTGTAATTTGTCATAACTCCTTGTGGAATTTAAGGACCTCAAATTGATGCCTTTTCGTTTTCCTCTCTCTCATTTCCTGAACTTATGTGAGACGATTTCAGGTGTTTTGCGCTGTCATCATCGGTTCACACTAATAAAACCCTTCTAGGAAAGACTGATCAGTGACATATTCAAATTCTATCCTCTAATCCTGTAACTGGCTTAGTTTTGCAGTTTGAACCGTCTCTCTCTCTCTCTCTCTCTCTCTCTCTCTCTCTCTCTCTCTCTCTCTCTCTCTCTCTCTCTCTCTCTCTCTCTCTCTCTCTCTCATGCAACTCTTTTCTTTTTCTCTCATCCTTCTTCCACCATGAATGAGGCAAAAAGAGCTCCATAACCTCTTCGTCACCTTTTGTTTTTTGCCTTTTCTCTCTCTCAGGCTTCTCTATAGAACTTGTTTTATATTTTTCTACCAGTTGTCATTTTTTTATTGAACAAGAGAATGAAGCATATATGGGTAGAATTGAGACCTGAGTGAAAGTAAAGAATCCAGTGATATGACGGGTTTGATGATATCCTTGAAGGGTGCCATGGGTGTTACGTGTTAACTATCAAGATACCACAACTTTTTTTGGGAAACAGATTCCTGAACTTCAGAATAGAATTAGGTTATTCCAATCGTCAAGCTATATCTAGGTCCAGCATTGGAAAACCATGCTCTTCTAATCAATCAAATAGCAATGCTGAACTATGGGAGAACAGTTCCGGTGCTTTATTCCATTTCCCCTTGTTGGTAAAACACACGACCACCTACACCAAGATGAAAAAGATGACCTCATATAAATGTGAGACACAACAATTAGTTGTCGGTCATCCCCTATTTTGTGGGCTTCCCAATGCCAAAAGATATTATATTGCGTGTTTGTATTTGAAATGTAACCGGTGTCCCTCATATATTATGTGAGGTTAGCAGAGTCCATATCTGACTATATAAAGGCCCTATGGGGCAAGAGTGGTTTTAAGTCATTAATGCCCTATGATTGTCCCTTCCAATTTACAGGAAACTAGAAGTGAGCACATGTAGTATTGCACATGACAAAAGAGAAAGAGGAACAAGAAGAGGGGGAGGGGGAGACTGCAACTTGAGAGAAAGAGAAGGTGAGAGAGATGCACTACCGACCTCACCTAGTTAACATTTTCCATTTGAGAGTGAAGAAATTGGTTCAATATGTAGAGAGAGGTTACTTTGTAAATGGGAAGGGGAGAAGTCACATGGATAAGTGGGGAAGGGATTGAGTAGTATAACTGATTGGCTAACCCTCAAGTAGTTAAGGAATTAGAATGATGCCGTTTATTTTTCTAATAAAAGAGGTATGTTTTTCTCTTGTATACAATGGTTTTTTTGGAAGAAAAAAAGCAAAGAAATAGAATTGACCGAAGTACTTGCTTCATCCTATACAATATACAATTTTCTATCATTTTATCACAATTTCTGTAAAATATTTTTTTGTTGAAACAAATAAAAGTTTTATCATCTTGCACTGATCAAGAGAAGTGTCTTTGAGTATCAACTTATAGTTACCAAGAGGCTTAACCATGTAAGCACTCGCAACATGGTTTTGTTAGTTGTTTTACCTCTCTCCCACTGAACCTTGACCCTTGACTCAAAGTTGCACACCACATTAAATCACCATTAAGGCTACAAGGAGACTGGTTTGCTTCTTTCAAAAAAAAAAAAAATTCCCAATCGAAAGTGAAGGATTTCTCATAAATCCATTTTTCTTTCATAGTTTCTAAAGAAGCTTTATCACACTTGTTGACTGGTTTTGTGCCTAAGAAAGTTCGTTTGCTTTATTGTATTATATACCTAGTTGTTTAACCTTCATCGACTTTTGCTGCATTATTGATTGTGGCATGTTTGTTTTCTGAATTAATTTATAATTTTTGGCGGTTGTTAGTAGGCATTTGAGCAATTTTGGGCCTACAACCGGTAGTAATGTAGACTAGGATAGAGGTCTAACCAAGTCTCAACTGCAGGAACTTTTAATAAAAAAACAACTAGATGCCAACCAACACAAACCAATAAAATCAGACCAACAGAATTGACTTGAACATTCAGTATTACTTAGAACAGATCAGTATCGATCAGACAAGGATGAACCAGCAGTTGTTCTAACATGCTAACAGCCCCAAATCAGCAGTAGACACTACAGAAACAGAGTAGGACTGCTCAGGCAATCGATTCTGGTTCTGCTTCAGTAAAACCACTACAGGACAAGAAATCAGAGATTTCTAATATCTCAAATTGGCTGGTCAGAATTGAGAGAAAAGTGATTTAAATACCTGTAACAATAGACTAGTTCTATAACACCTTGAATATTATAGCTGAGAAGAGAAATAAGTTGAAGGAACCTCTCGGGCTTCACACCGTAGAGAGGCAATTGGATCAAACACCAATTCCATCAGCCTTGATCAAACACAAAACAAATCTTCATGGAGAAAAAAATAGCCACAGCCATTAATTATTTTATCAAAATCATCTAAGCTTTAGGAGCCTCATTTTTTTATTTATAATGTTGATGGAGGAGGGAATTCCAAAATAGAAGATTCCTCAAAAAGGAAACCAAATATTTTCCTAATACAATAGTTATTAAAAACTGAAATTAGAAACTAGTTGAAAAGGGAAACTAACTACTAATGACTTGACTCTTAAGGAAACAAATATAATTCAAATCAATCCTAACTAAAAAGGAAACTAATGAAAATGGGAACTAACTAGTAATCCCGTATGCATTCTTAGAGCCCCCCTTTTAGACCCATAAAAGTGGTCTATTATACTCAAAACACATGGGATCAAAGGCCCAACATGTATGGAACCCAACCCTAGACTTATTCCTAATAAAATAAGCCTTTTTTGGTGATTAATCTGCATCATGTAGACTTCAGGTGGCTTGTCCATAGGTGTTAACATCACAACTTCCATTATTGTTTGATATGATAGAATAGAAGCTAGTCTTGTTACAAGGGTTAACTGACAAAACACACATGCAATAGAGTTCTACTAATCGTCTTGCATAATATATGTCATAATTTAGGAGCAGTGGAAGTATAAATAGCGCCTCAAGAATGTGTTATTGTATATAACAAAGAAATTTGTATTGGTCATACTAAATGGATTGAAACGAGTAACTTAACTTGGAGTATGACTCAGTCCAGTTATTGATTTGTAGATAAAATCAGGTTGAGTGTGGTTAGTTGCAACGGTGTGTCCCTATGATCTCCCCCATCACTTTCAATGATCTTCACGTTGCCATTAATGGTATGGCGAGGTTTCTTATAGAAAGGCTATTGTACATCGCCGTTGACAAGTTAATTATGTTGCTGATGTTGTTCCCATGGTTACATTTTTGGGCTTTATATATGGATCTGTTATATTGGATTTTTTTTTTTTTTTTTTTGCTTGTTCTTATTATATGAAGTTCGTCACCCTACATTTTGCTTCAATATACTAAATATTTGTTGCTTTATTTCATCTCATATTACTGAGTTTCTATTCACTCTAATTATTTTTGTAACTAAACTTGGACTAAATCATATATAGAAGCGCTTTTTCCATTTTTTATCTTTCTTTGAAAAAATATCCGACTCTCTTGCCCTTTATATATTTTAAATAGTTTCTGTTTTGTCCATCCACTAACAGGTTCAACTATATCTAAGGGTGATATTGGGACTGGAATTTTGGTCTAAGGATTTCTGGTACACCAAGGTGGAAATGGTTTGTATTTAGATGCAAGAGTTTTCTTAGCATTTTTGCAAATGGGGCTGCATCAATACAAATTGTGATACAACTAAAAGGATTGTATTGGACCTTCAAGAGCTAAGCGACAAAGTTACAAATAGAAGAAAAGAAAGTTTGCAAACATGGATGCAAAAGAATCAAAGAATGATATGAACATTGGGAGTTTTTTTCCACAGTATTCTACAACCATTTTTCTCCATGGATTTTCTGCTTCTTCACACTTAGTTTTTTTATTAGTTTTATCCATTTTCTGGGCTTACAAGAGGCGCACTATGGCTACCCTCGAAAATTCAAAACCCCTGTTGAAGAATACATACTTTTTATACTATAGATCAACCCTTGTATCTTGCATTTGTCTATCTTGTTGTGATCTTCTCCTATTTATGTTGAACTCTCTCTCTGGGTATAAACGTGGTTGGCCTGATCTAAAGCTTTTTGCCCAATTCGATTTTGCATTTAGAACACTCACTTGGTTTGTGATCTCTGCTTATTTGTGCATCCATTTTTCTCGTTCAAGTGATCACAGGTTCCCTATTCTACTAAGGATTTGGTGGGCCTTCTACTTCCCAATGTCTTGTTCCTCTCTTGTTGTACATCTTGATTTGTATTGGAAACATTTATCCTTACCATTCCTTCTATGGATCTTCGATTCCATATCCATTATTTCTAGTTTGTTCTTTTGTTATACTGGGTTGTTTGGTAAAAGGAGTGATGATAAAGATCTTCATCTTTCAAAGCCTCTTTTAAAAAGTAGTTTCAGTCAAAGCAATGGTGATGACAGACCAGGATCAAGTGTCAGTGGAGAGAATGTATCTCCTTATGCAAATGCTAGTCTTCTAAATATGTTTACTTTTTCTTGGATAGGCCCTTTGCTTGCACTTGGGTATAAAAAAACTTTGAATCTTGAAGATATTCCTCAGCTAGCTACTTGTGAGAATGCCGATGTGGTCTTTGCCTATTTTGTAAATAAACTTGAATCTACTAGTAATGGCAATGACAATGGTGGTCAGGTAAGCACACTCAAGCTGGTGAAGGCATTGATTCTCTCATCATGGAAAGAAATTCTATGGACGACTCTATTCTCCATTATATGCACGTTAGCTTCGTATGTTGTACCAAGTCTTATTAACTCCTTTGTTAAGTATCTCAATAGCCCTCGGGAACTAAAATATAAAGGCTATGTGCTAGTGTTTATTTTCTTTCTTTCGAAACTCATATGGTGCATTTCAGAGAGACATTTGTTCTTTCAATTGCGAAAGATGGCAGTTAAGATCCGTGCTGCCTTGTTCTCAATAATCTATAAAAAGGGCCTTAGGCTTTCAAGCCAATCAAAGCAAGGCCACACTAGTGGGGAGAACATTAATTTGATGAGTGTTGATGTTGAGAGGACTGCACTTTTCAGTTGGTACTTACACAATATATGGAGGGTGCCTGTTCAGATTGTTTTAGCATTATTGATTTTGTACAAGTATCTTGGGCTTGCTTCACTTGTAGCTGTTGTTGCTACAATGATTTTGATATTAGCAAATGTTCCACTGGGAAAACTACAGGAAAAATTTCAAGGGGAATTGATGGATTCGAAGGATCGACGAATGAAAGTGGCATCTGAGGCTCTAAGGAATATGAGGATTCTCAAGCTCCATGGCTGGGAGATGAAGTTTTTGGCTAAGATAACTGAGCTCAGGAACTTTGAAATAATATGGTTAAAGAGATTACTTTATTCATCAGCTATGATTGCCTTTGTCTACTTGTCTGCACCCATGTTTGTATCCATGGTTACTTTTGGGTTCTGTATGCTTATGAGAATTCCTTTAGATTCGGGAAAGATTTTATCTGCACTTGCAACATTTGGGATATTGCAAAAGCCCATTTATAGTCTCCCAGACACCATATCCATGGTAGTTCAAACTAAAGTTTCCCTTGACAGGATAACATCATTTCTACGTCTTGATGATCTTAATCCGAATATAGTACAAAAGCTTCCAAGAGATGGTGCTAAGGTTGCAATTGAGATAGTCAAGGGGAATTTCTCTTGGGACCTTCATTCCTCTGATCTCACTTTAAAAGATCTTAATTTTCGAGTGTACCATGGTATGAGAGTCGCTATTTGTGGTTCTATTGGGTCAGGTAAGTCAAGCCTACTCTCATGTATATTGGGGGAAGTGCCAAAGGTATCTGGAACCATTAAGTTGAATGGAACGAAGGCCTATGTTTCACAATCACCTTGGATACAGAGTGGGAAGATAGTAGACAATATATTGTTTGGTAAGGAGATGGATAATGAAAGGTATGAAATGATCCTTGAAGCGTGTTCATTAAAGAAGGACCTAGAATTGTGTGCCTTTGGGGACCATACTATAATAGGGGAGAGAGGGATCAACCTGAGTGGTGGGCAAAAGCAAAGAATCCAAATTGCACGTGCTTTGTATCATGATGCTGATATCTATCTACTTGATGATCCTTTTAGCGCTGTGGATGCTCATACAGGAACTCATCTATTCAAGGTAGCTGCTCTTTTACCTCCTAATTTTCTTGATGAAATTGGCTTAAAGATCTACATCTCATTGCTTATATCACAATTTTGTTCATCATAAACTGAGTCTGATATAAAATTATATCTAAAAATAATGAAATCAAGGTCGTCTAATCAAAGAAGATCTACAAAAACACGATATTGAGTGATACATGTTCTTACATAAAACTGGCTTGATGATACTTATTGCTATGAAAAATAAATTATATTAATATATATAATTATTTGGATCTTTTTAGTAACTGGAAAATCTTTTTGAGTGCCTAAATATGTGAACACATGATTATTTATTTATTTATTATTTTTTTTTTGTGACATGAGTGTTTGTTGAGAACTTTGGGTTCAAAAACAGTAATTTATGTTACCCACCAAATAGAATTTTTAGCTTCTGCCGATCTTATCCTGGTGAGAGTTGTCATTTTTAGTTCCAACTTCAAGTCCATCAACCTGGTTTGAAAGTGATTGTTTACTTTCTTTTGTTTGGTAGGTTATGAGAGATGGAAGGATTACTCAAGCAGGATAGTATGAAGAAATTCTTAGTTCAGGAACTGACTTTATGGAATTAGTAGGTGCACATGAGAAAGCTTTGGCAGATCTTAATTCTATCGACCGTGGGGCTGCTTTGAATAATTTAATTAACGATGAGAAAGATGCTAATATGTTTTGTAACAATAGGTCTATTCAAGATGATGAAGAAAAGGAAGCTAAAAAATGCAAAACAAAAGAACTAGTTGGGCCAAATGGGCAGCTTGTCCAGGAAGAAGAGAGAGAAAAAGGCAAAGTTAGTTTTTCATTCTATTGGAAGTATGTTACTGCCGCATATAAAGGTGCTTTTGTACCGTTGATATTATTGACACAAATTTTTTATAATCTTTTTGAAATAGTTAGTAATTATTGGATGGTGTTGGCTACTCCCATTTCAGAGGATGTGCGACCTTATGTTAGAGGATCCACTCTAATATTTGTTTATATTGTATTGTTCATTGGAGCCTCATTGTGTGTATTTATAAGGTCTGTGCTCATTGTAACTGTTGGATACAAGACATCCACTCTTCTCTTCAACAAAATGCACAAATGCATTTTTCGTGCTCCCCTATCATTTTTTGATTCTACTCCCAGTGGAAGAATTTTAAATCGGGTTAGTAAATATGCATATTTACTATTGGGATCTAAGTGATCTTGTTGATCACCATAAAAGTTGATATAATTTTAAATTTAAAATAAACTCTATTTTTTATGCAGATATCCATTGATCAAAGTGCAGTTGATATCTCCATTCCACGACAAACTGAAGAACTTCTTATCTCTATCATAGGATTCTTGGGAACTGTTGCAGTAATGTCACAGATCGCATGGCAAATGTTAATAGTGTTTATTCCGATGACTGTGATATGCATCTGGTATCAGGTAATTCTATATCCACTTCCACTTTTCATGATTAAAATTTCAAACCAAGTCCAATCATATTTTCCCATTGTTACCAGGCTATAATACAAGTTGGTTCAATCTTTGTTTGATGATTGAATTTTAAATTTCTTTTGTTCACAACAGAATTGATTTAGTAGTTTGAGTGTAGAAGTGGAGATTTAAGTACTCATATTCATTTTGTATTTATAAAGACTGTACACTTCTTTCTTCCTTCGTCCACATCTCTGTTTCTGTACTAAGAAGCACATGGCCTATGCATTATGTTAGGCATGCAAAAACATTGCACTTACTCTAAGTACCTAGGTTGCTAAACTGCACATTCTTGTACCTTTGGTGATAGTGAATAGGTTCATATAATCCAACCCATCATTAAAAAATTTAGATTTGAAAAAAAAAAAATATGGACACATGCATGCATCTTTAAAATTTGAAATTTTTTAAATACAATTCAAAATTTGGTAAGAAAAAGAGATAGAGAGAGAGAGAGAGAGAGAGAGAGAGAGAAAACAGATACCACAAAAGAAAACATATAAACAATATATACAATTTAGTCAACATCTATTAGCAAAAGTAAATAGTAACCATTCAAAAGAAAACAATTAAAAGTAAATAAAACAAAATAAAATTGTTTCCTTTCATTCATGATGATGTTGTTCCATCAACCATCTAAACGTAAGGAGCTAATATTCATTGTCTCTCATTAAAAAAAAATTATCATTTATATATTCATTAAACATTTTTTTTACATTGTGTCCCTAATTTCCTTTTTTATGAACCTTGACTTGTAGCGATACTATAGAGCTGCAGCACGAGAACTTTCACGACTGGCTGGAGTATGTCAGGCTCCCATTGTACAACATTTTGCTGAATCTAGTTTAGGTTCAACTACAATCAGGTGTTTTGATCAAGAAGAGAGGTTTATGGGTACAAACTTCAAGTTGGTGGATGGGTATTCCCGTCCCAAATTTCATATATCTGGTGCAATGGAGTGGTTATGCTTCCGCATGGATGTGTTAATGTCTATCACATATGTCGTTTCTTTGATTTTCTTGATCTCAGTGCCTAAAGGAGTACTTAGTCCTGGTAAAAAAGTGAACTTGACATCTTATATCATAATTTAAGGAAACCATGGTTGACTGCTCACATGAAAAGCATGAGTTTGAATTTATATTGTTTTCTTTTCTCTCTTGAAGGTGTTTTGGGTTTGGCAGTTACATATGGGCTTGATCTCAGTATGTATGGGGTCGTATGGGATTTTAGCATACTTGAGAATAAAATCATTTCTGTCGAGAGAATACTACAGTATGCTTGCATCCCTAATGAACCCCCACTCTTGGTAGAAGAAAATAGGCCAGGTCATGAATGGCCATCACAAGGGAAAGTTGATTTTGTTGATCTGAAGGTAATTGTCAATGTGGATTCCTCAAGTCTTTATGATCCTTACTTATTTCCTTGTTTTGTGAAATAACTTTTTGAAGCCTAATGTTGTTAGGCAATTCTTTCTCTTCTTATGGAATTTTGTTAAGCTTTATGATTTACTTATTTAATATGCATGTAGGTTCGATATGCCCCACATCTTCCTCTTGTCTTGCGAGGTCTCACATGCACTTTTCCAGGAGGGATGAAGATTGGCATCGTTGGACGAACGGGTAGTGGTAAATCAACTCTCATACATGCTCTTTTCCGCATGTTTGAACCTGTATCTGGTCAGATTTTGATAGATGGTATCGACATCTCCAAGATTGGTCTTCATGACTTGAGGTCAAAATTGAGCATCATCCCACAAGACCCAACAATGTTTGAGGGGACTCTAAGAAGCAACCTTGACCCACTTGAAGAGTACACTGATGAACAAATTTGGGAGGTGGGATTTTTTTTTCTCATTTGATGAATAATATTAGTTACTTAGTCACAAAGATAGGATTGGCTTATCTCCTACTTACTGATTATTCACACACAAATCAAACACATCATAATTGACTGGTTGGGACATGTATCTCTATGAACTCCTTTCTTATGGTCGTCTTCTTCTTATTTTTTGTTTAGTTTTATATCATTTCCATTAAGTTATTGAAATCATTTCATTAGATGCACTAGATACTCTTTAGGTCAAATTTGGCCTAAAAGATTATCTTATTTTGGAGCTTGGCTAGTAGACTATTTTTTCTGCTTTTATTTTATTTTATTTTTCATTTTCACTCAGCACCCCCTTACCTATTTATTTCATCTTTTCTTTTTCAGCTCGTTTAATAATCAATTCTTTGTCATCTTGAATTATTAAGCTAGGTGGTAAGCTGACATGGATTTTTTGTTGTCTTAGGCTTTAGATAAATGCCAACTTGGTGATGAAGTTAGAAAGAAAGAAAGGAAGCTTGATTCTGCAGGTTAGTTTCTTATCACATTCACTCTACCAAAATTCCAAACTTGTTCAACATCCATTTATCCATGCAAATTTATTATTGTATGATATATCTAAGTTGTAGTATACAACTCGACCTCTCAGCCCCAACCTCTCTTCGAACAATGAAGGAAGAAATGTTAAAGAAAATCAAATCCTAAATAGCTTACCCATTTTCATGTGGTGGATGTTGCAGTGACTGAGAATGGAGAGAATTGGAGCATGGGTCAAAGACAGTTAGTCTGTTTAGGGCGGGTATTACTCAAGAGGAGCAAAGTTTTAATACTTGATGAAGCTACTGCATCGGTAGATACTGCGACTGATTATCAAATTCAACAAACAATTAGTCAACACTTCTCAGGGTCTACTATCATCACAATAGCACATAGGATAACTACAATTCTTGATATCGACATGGTCATCCTCATGGATAATGGTTAGTAGCTACTAATTAGTACACCACAATCAAATGGGTTCCATCAAGTGCGGTAATACGTCTTCTCATCCTTTTTGAGTGCTTCACTAATCAAATTGAAATGCTTTCTTGTCTTAAGCAGGTCTTGTATTGGAATATGATTCCCCAGCTAAATTGCTACAAATCAAGTCCTCGTCATTTGCAAAACTTGTTAAGGAGTATACTCGAAGATGTAGTTAGTTTTTGAAAGGTTAAATAAGTGAGTTTTGAATGTTCAAAGTAAGTGGGCTGCATTAGATTGAGGTGCATTGCTATTTTGAGTATGGCAAAATCTTATTAGAAGATCGAGGCTACATGTAATCCTTTCAGTTGGCATTGGCATTGAGTTGAAGTGATGGGGGCAGAAAAGAACATAAGGGGGAGAATGAGACGTTTTATTTATGCATGTATATAAACCTTGAGAGAAGCTTTAGTATTCTAGCATTATCTTTAGATTGTCACAAATGTAAGACATGGCACATTGGAAGGACTGCAATTTTGTGGACTGAGTAGAGCCTCAGGTTCTTACTCACATGTCAAGTTGTAGTTAAATTGGAGATGGTTGAATGGAAAATTAAATCTTTGCAAATCCACTAAAAATGTAATTTTTAAAAAAGAAATGGGCAGGCGAAGATACAAGTGAATCTGTCAATAGTATATGCTTTATTCTAAGTCCAAATTTTGACATGTGGAACCATAGACCATTTTCTAAATATTCATATAGTTAAAATTTCCACATCACCCTTCCATGTGGCAAAACTAGATGTTGATCTATAAATCCATTTCTAGAGTTAGCCATTCAAGAATTTTTTTTTTATATAAAGCTTCTAAAACAAAAAAATTAGATTGTTGCTATATTAAGCTTAAGATCGAGATTTCCTGTGCCCTTAGTGAATTGGAATCCATTAACTGTGGGGCTTAAGATACACACAATGGGTATCGGGATTTGGGAGGGTGTTTCGGGATTATAGGATGGTGTCTGAACCTTCATGGGTTTAAGGAGAATTCTTTCACCAGGCTTATCTTTATTATTTATTGCAAAGATCTTTGTGATAATAATGGTGTTACTTTTTTATCCCTGGTTTATTATCAAACTTTGCTGTCATTAAATTTAAGAGCTTCTCCTCCTCTCAAAATTTTCCTTCAATGGTTATACATGTTGACATAGAAAGTCTCAAAATTGATTCCTAGAGTAGCAATTTGAATTGCTCTTAAAGCCAACCATATGGGAGGTTATCCTGACCTCAAAAAGCTACGGCTTAGTTTTTTCACAAAAAGTTGTCTTCTTAATATATAAAACATCTACTTTTGTATCGATTTTTTTTTTTCATATAATATTTAACATCCCAATTTCTTTCTTGCATTAATGTGCAGTTACCTTTTTAAGTGGAATACTTGTTGAGTTTACAGCATTTTGGGTTATGTATGTCATACTTTATTGTTTCAGAGGATGGGTGCAAGGGTTATAGGGAATAATTTTATTTATTTATTTATTTATTTATTATTATTATTATTATTATTATTATTATTTTATGAGTGGAGTTGGACATAGAGTTGAGATCTCTTGAAGAAGGGTAATGCCATTACCCAACCTCTACTGAAATTGATTGTTTGGATGAGAAAGTTACACTTCATATTAGCCATGTGGGAATAACATACTAGACTAAAACCTGGCAAATAAATGGATGATCGTGTGGAGATTAATTCAACAAAATTTAAGTTCTAACCGAGCTGCCTTGTTAGAGCAATAGCTTCCTCTATTGCCCAAATATCTGTCATGTGACAAATCAGGTGAAGCCCAAATTTTTGGGCAAGTAGAGATCAAGGTATCCAACTTAAATGTTAAGTTTAGGTAAATTGAATTTGATATCGTGCAAAAACGAAGGCTTTAAAAATGTTGAGTCCAGGTCTCTCCAATGCGGCATCTAGCGGTTGGGGAGGATCCAAACAAACACCCCAATGTGTCAAAAATTAATTCAGTAATATAATACCCTTTTACCTTATAAAGCAAATTGATTCAAACTAACTTGAGTTTTCAAACTAAATACCATTTTACCTTATAATACAAATTGATTCAAACTAATTTGAGTTTTCAAACTAATTCAGTTATATAATACCATTTTACCTTACTTTCTCAGTACTCGTTTATTATATGTCTGATTTTTCTCTCCTTGATTTTTTTTTATTATTTATTTATTTTATTTTTGCTTGCCTACTATGGTTGAGCTTTACATGAAAACCTAGGTAGATAAGAAAATAAGAATTCCAGATATATGAGTATGACCTATAATTTAAGGGTAATTTTGGTATTTAAATTTTTGGGGCCTGAAGGGCAGCTGGAGGTTTGTTAAAATAAAAAGTGTTTCACTTTTTCGTATAGGAAATTGGGAAATTACATAATACATTTAGCCATTTAGGGTACTAAAAAAACTCCCCCACTCTTTTTTTTTTGCTATAAATTCAAACACCCCCTCCTCCATGCGGCATATCCAGCACATTCCATCAAAGGCACAACCCCAACTCAAATCATTCCCTATTCAGTTCCACCATGATTCTGTTGCTTGGATTTCTCATAGCAGCATACCTTAGTGTAAGAAAATTGACATTTTTGTTTCCAATATCCATCAATTCAAATTTTTTTTTTTTTTTTTTTCTTATTAATATTTGTTACATTTTTCCCCGTAAAATTACAGGGTTCTCAAGCTGAAAATTCATTCTCACAATATTGGGGAAAGCATATTGGTCTTCCATACCCTCCACACTGGTTAGTTTTAAAGGCATCTCCATTAAGCCCCCATCAAGTAGCAATGTATATGAAACTCATGGAGGAAAATGAATTGGCTTCCCACTTGCATTCGTTCTGTAAGCAAGCTAATGTTGTTTGTTCTACAAATGCACTAGTGAAGAAGACAACGAACAACACAACATTGCCACCAATAGCCCAGTGGAATGCTGCAAAAGTGGAATACGAAAACATTCCGTATGAAACACCCTTATCAGTTGCCAGCCAAGGGGGATTGCCATATTTTCGAGAGTCAATGGTGAAAGAAGGAGGTTTCATGCATGTCCCTGATCTAAGGGACCCAATGTCATATAAATCGTTCTTGCCACGATCTCTAGCATCAAAAATTCCATTTTCCTTTTCTCAGATTGAAGAATTGAATAATCTTTTTGGTGTGGTGGATGAGTCAAAAATGGATGAGTATATTCAAGAAACCCTCAAGATATGTGACAAGAGACCCATTCGAGGTGACCAATGCACTTGTGCGACTTCGGCCGAGGATCTCATTGATTTTGTTGTTAAAAAATTAGGGCATCATGTATGCCTATGGAATACTGAGAGCATCGAAGGATCTTATGAGGATGTCACAATTGGAAGTGTGAAACTCATCCATGGAAACCTCTCAGAACCACCAGCCTTGTGTCATAGTCAACCATTCCCGTTTCAAGTATATTATTGTCATGTTTTACCGAAGGTAAAAGTATATGTAGTTGATATAAATGCTCGAAAGACAGTTAATCATGCAATTATGGCATGCCACTATGACACATCAACTTGGAATCCAAACCATCTTGCTTTTAAGTTGTTGGGTTTTGGCCCAGGCCTAATTGAAGTTTGTCATTGGATAAATGAGAATGGAGTGGTTTGGACAAAGAGACTACAGATTGAGTAGCATTTGAATATTTGATTATCTTTTAGTTCTCTTGTTTGTGTTACATGTTATTGCTTATGCTATTTAAAAGATAAATAATGACCTACTTTGGCTTGCTTATTATGTATTTCAGTTTGGAATCCAAAATTTTCCCTCAACTTGACTTCCTCTGCCAGCCCATCAGCATGTGGCACCCATTAGTCACTAGTCGGACAATCTACTTCCCATTCACATGATTTGTAATCTTAGATCGGTATTAATGAATTTGTCTGAATTAGATTGGTATTGGTTGAGATTGATGATACACTAGCCTAATCCAAGGCAGTATATCATAATTAATTAAA